>NC_042968.1:45806070-45883570 GCF_901001165.1 Salmo trutta
GTACGGAGGTGCCGTTCCCCTCACAGCTCCGTAGGCAAGCATCATGGACTTGTAGCGGATGCGAGCTTCAACTGGAAGCCAGTGGAGAGAGCGGAGGAGTGGGGTGACGTGAGAGAACTTGGGAAGGTTGAACACCAGACGGGCTGCGGCGTTCTGGATGAGTTGTAGGGGTTTAATGGCACAGGCAGGGAGCCCAGCCAACAGCGAGTTGCAGTAATCCAGACGGGAGATGACAAGTAACTTTTGACCACTTCTAACATCGGTAAAAATATGTATATAATATGTATATAATACGTATGGAAAGTTTGGTTCTCATCAAAAAGGGTAAGGTCAAAAAGCAATTGAAATCAAATGGAATGACCCTGTATCTATTTTAAGTTTGTGTAATATCTCTTTGACATTTCATGTGACATTTTTCATGTGCATTAGATTTGTAGATTAACTGAAAATGATGGCTGAACATCTCACCCTAAAAGTACTACAGTATGTAAGAATGAGTGTGCCATGGTAGCTACCATGCAAACACATAGATATTAAGGGCACTTACTGTCAAGTGGGACCTAATAGCATATAATTTCCTTCAGAAAGCCCCTTTACAAAGGCTCTGCAGCTACCTCACAGAGACCTTCCCTTATATACATGCCAGCCATAAAAAGTGACCCATTGCCTGGGCATGAACTCTCTTTCTGTGTCTTTTGGCCTTTGACGAGCGAGTAAGGCTTGTGGATGTTCACCTCATCCATCATTTAGGCAACGTTGGGAGGGGAGAGAGTCAGACCGGGCGGGGGAGGATGGAGAGAGGATGGGGGGAGGATGCGGGGATGATAGCATGATGAATGAGGAAGTGTTCAGCTTCCTCAGAGCACAGTGTGATCTGTCTACAGGCAGTGTGTCTAAATGATGAGCTGGCCTGACCAAGTCCCTCCCCGACCAGGCCAACTAACATTGTACCTGTAGGCTTAGCTTACACTGAATCCTGCAGGTGGTGGATATCATTATTGTTACATTTGTACATGTATGTATGGTGCCTTCAGCAGGTTGGGCGGCTTGAAATACAATAGCAAATGATGAATGCAGTGTGAAATCACTTAGTCATCTCAGAGACAGACGGATATAGCGTATTCTCATGAGTAGTGTAAGAATCATGTTGAATGCCTATAGGCTTTAGCTCAGAGGGCTAACAAGGTATTGAACTGCGCTGACAAACTGGTTTAAATTCCCAATCGGTTCAATGCGCTCAATGTCTTTGCCTTGTTACCATCCCTTCCCCCTCACCTACCATCTGTCTGGGGAGACCTGCTCCCTTAGCTTATCTAGTTTTCACTACTGAAGACTCAGTGGAGGTCTGTGAGAGATCTGTCTTGTGTACTGTAGACTCATCCATCCATCTGTCTTGTGTACTGTAGACTCATCCAAATTCACTTAAAAGCCTCTCTTGAAAAACCCAAACCTTGACCAGGAATACTTAAAAAACGATCTCCCGTTCCTCTAACTTTTTTTTGTAAAATCTGTTGTGCTGCAACTCACTGCCTTCCCGAAGACAAATAATGTATATGAAATGCTTCAGTCTGGTTTTAGACCCCATCATAGCACTGAGACTGCACTCGTCAAGGTGGTAAATTACATTTTAATAGCGTCAGATCAAGGCTCTGCATCTGTCCTTGTGCTCCTAGACCTTAGTGCTGTTTTTGACAGCACCGATCACCACATTCTTTTGGAGAGACTAGAAACACTAATTGGTCTACACGGACAAGTTCTTATCTGTTGGAAAGATATCAGTTTGTCTCTGTGGATGGTTTGTCCTCTGACAAATCAACTGTACGTTTAGGCATTCCTCAAGGTTCCGTTTTAGGACCACTATTGTTTTCACTATATATTCTACCTCTTGGTGATGTCATTCGGAAACACAATGTCGTCTTTCACTGCTATATGGATGACACACAGCTGTGCATTTCGATTAAACGTGGTAAAGCCCAAAAATGACCTACCATGGAAGCCTGTGTTTCCAAAATAAGGAAGTAGATGGCGGCAATGTTTTTACTTTTAAACTCTGACAAAACAGATATGCTAGTTCTAGGTCCCAAGAAACAAAGATATCAAATGTTGGATCTGACAAATAATCTTGATGGTTGTACAGTCGTCTCAAATAAAACTGTGAAGGACCTTGGCGTTACTCTGGACCCTGATCTCTCCTTTGACGAACATATCAATAATATTTCAAGGACAGTTTATTTCCATCTTTGTAACATTGCAAAAATCTGAAACTTTTTGCTCAAAACTGATGCAGAAAAGCTAATCCATGCTTTTGCCACTTCTAGATTAGACTACTGCAATGCTCTGCTCTCCGGCTACCCAGATAATGCACTAAATAACTTCAGTTAGTGCAAAACACGGCTGCTAGAATCCTGACTAGAACCAAAATATTTGATCATATTACTCCAGTGCTAGTTTCTCTACACTGGCTTCCTGTTAAGGCTAGGGCTGATTTCAAGGTTTCAAGGCTTGCTCCTGCCTATCTCTCCGATTTGATCCTGCGGTACATACCTACATGTACGCTACGGTCACAAGTTCCAAGCCTCCTTATTGTCCCTAGAATTTCTAAACAAACAGCTGGAGGCAGGGCTTTCTCCTATAGAGCTCAATTTTTATCCATGTGAGAGACGCAGACTCGGTCTCAACATTTAAGTCATTACTGAAGACTCATCTCTTCAGTAGGTCATTTGATTGAGTGTAATCTGGCCCAGGGGTGCGAAGGTGAATGGCAAGGCACTGGAGCGACCAACTGCCCTTGCTGTCTCTGCCTGGCCGGCTCCCCTCTCCACTGGGATTCTCTGCCTCTGACCCTATTAAGGGGGCTGAGTCACTGCCTTACTAGTGCTCTTCCATGCTGTCCCTAGGAGGGTTGAGTCACAGACGTGATCTTCGTGTCCGGTTTTGCGCTCCCTCGGGCTCATGCGGTGGGGGAGATCTTTGTGGGTTATACTCAGCCTTGTCTCAGGGTAGTAATTTCGTGGACTGTTGATATCCCTCTAGTGGTGTGGTGGCTGTGCTTTGGCAGAGTGGGTGGGGTTATATCCTGCCTGGTTGGCCCTGTCCAGGGGTTTCGTCAGACGGGTCCATTGTGTCCTCCAACCCACCCCTGTCTCAGCCTCCAGTATCTATGCTGCAATAGTCTATGTGCCGGCGGGCTAGGGTCAGTCTGTTATATCTGGTGTAATTCTCCTGTCTTATCTGGTGTCCTGTGTGAATTGAAGTATGCTCCCTCTGTACAGCACAGAGCTATAAGGATCGTTCTGTTCCCTGTCAAATCAAATCGTATTTGTCACATGCGCCGAATACAACAGCTGTAATAGACCTTACTCTGAAATTCTTACTTACAAGCCCTTAACCAACAATGCAGTTCAAGAAATAGAGTTATAAAAAATATTTACTAAATAAACTAAAGTAGAAAAAATCGATTCAATCAATAGGTAACACATTACATTTACATAACAGTAACGAGGCTATATACAGGGGGTACCGGTACCGAGTCATTGTGCGTGGGTACAGGTTAATCGAGGACCATGCCCCAGGACTACCTGGCCTGATGACTTTTTGCTGTGCCCAGTCCACCTGGTTGTGCTGCTGCTCCAGTTTCAACTGTTCTGCCTGCGGCTATGTAACCCTGACCTGTTCACTGGACATGTTACCTTATCCCGGACCTGCTGTTTTTGACTCTCTCTCTCTACCGCACCTGCTGCCTTGAACTCTGAATGCTCGGCTATGAAAAGCCAACTGACATTTACTCCTGAGGTGCTGACCTGTTGCACCCTCTATAACCACTGATTATTATCTGACCCTGCTGGTCATCTATGAACGTTTGAACATCTTGAAGAACAATCTGGGCTTAAATGGACATGTAATCTTTTAATCTCCACCCGGCACAGCCAGAAGAGGACTGGCCACCCCTCAGAGCCTGGTTCCTCTCCAGGTTTCTTCCTAGGTTCCTGCCTTTCTAGGGAGTTTTTCCTGGCCACCGTGCTTCTACATCTGCATTGCTTGCTGTTTGGGGTTTTAGGCTGAGTTTATGTATAGCACTTTGGGAAATCTGCTGATGTAAAAAGGGCTTCATAAACGTTTTGCTTTCCCCCCCACCCACGTTGCTGCTACTCTGTTATTATCTATGCATAGCCACTTTAATAACTCTATCTACATGTACATAATTACCTACATTGACACATTGACTCTGTACCGGTACCCCTGTATATAGCCCCCTATTGTTATTTACTGCTGCTCTTTAATTATTTGTTTTTCTTATCTATTATTTTTGGGGGGATTTTCTTAAAACTGCATTGTTGGTTAAGGGCTTGTAAGTAAGCATTTCACTCTAAGGTCTACCTGTTGTACTCGGCGCATGTGACAAATACAATTTGATTTGAAATACATGTAATTGATTGATCCATCTGTCTTGTGTACTGTAGACTCATCCATCTGTCTTGTGTTCTGTAGACTCATCCATCTGTCTTGTGTTCTGTAGACTCATCCATCTGTCTTGTGTTCTGTAGACTCATCCATCTGTGATGTGTTCTGTAGACTCATCCATCTGTCTTGTGTTCTGTAGACTCATCCATCTGTCTTGTGTTCTGTAGACTCATCCATCTGTCTTGTGTTCTGTAGACTCATCTATCTGTGATGTGTTCTGTAGACTCATCCATCTGTGATGTGTTCTGTAAACTCATCCATCTGTTTTGTGTTCTGTAGACTCATCCATCTGTCTTATGTTCTGTAGACTCATCCATCTGTCTTGTGTTCTGTAGACTCATCTATCTGTGATGTGTTCTGTAGACTCATCCATCTGTGATGTGTTCTGTAAACTCATCCATCTGTCTTGTGTTCTGTAGACTCATCCATTTGTCTTATGTTCTGTAGACTCATCCATCTGTCTTGTGTTCTGTAGACTCATCCATCTGTGATGTGTTCTGTAGACTCATCCATCTGTCTTGTGTTCTGTAGACTCATCCATCTGTGATGTGTTCTGTAGACTCATCCATCTGTCTTGTGTTCTGTAGACTCATCCATCTGTCTTGTGTTCTGTAGACTCATCCATCTGTGATGTGTTCTGTAGACTCATCCATATGTGATGTGTTCTGTAGACTCATCCATCTGTCTTGTGTTCTGTAGACTCATCCATCTGTGATGTGTTCTGTAGACTCATCCATCTGTCTTGTGTTCTGTAGACTCATCCATCTGTCTTGTATTCTGTAGACTCATCCATCTGTGATGTGTTCTGTAGACTCATCCATCTGTCTTGTGTTCTGTAGACTCATCCATCTGTGATGTGTTCTGTAGACTCATCCTTCTGTGATGTGTTCTGTAGACTCATCCAGCCGCTCATTCATCCAAGAGGAAATAATTCCTGAACATAGAGTAGGAGCTGCTGTACAGTACCTAGAGATTCACCTGCTGTTATCTAGTAGTGAGCACATCCTTGGTGTTGCTTCGGCCTACATTAAGGCTGGCTGACTGGCATGCTCGTGAAGCTGTAGGCTAGACGCAAGACCCTGCCTAACTAGGGCGACATATCAAATTAATAAAAAATGTGTGTATCACAAGAATCATGTTTTTGTGTGTGTTTTTTTCGTGTTTATGAGCATTTATGTCCGCTTGTTCTCATGTTGTGTCATTTTGGTCTCGTCTCCTTCGCTCCTCTGTGCTGTGTGCACCTTCCCATTAACACCAGAGATCTGTAATGACGAGATGCTCATGTCTCCGCCATAACAATGGAAATTATTGTCCCAAAGGCGGGAAAGCAGGTCGACAAGCGTAGGTTCAAAACAAGCCAGTAGAAATGCATTGGGCTTATTTTGGACAAATTTTAGCAAGACTGAAACCTCTCGCTTCGCTTCTCCCTCTATAGTACACACACACACACACACACACACACGGACACACACCTCTCTCCCTGCCACTCACAACAACAAAGTTGAGAGATCACTTCTTCCTCTCTGACAAGCAGTTTCAACTCGCTATTTGCATTTGAGGTTTGGTGTCACGTCCTGGCCAGTATATAAGGTTAATTGTTTGTAGTTTGGTCAGGGCGTGACAGAGGGTATTTGTTTTATGTGGTTCAGGGTGGTGTGTTTGGTTTAAGGGTGTTTGTTTTAGTAATTCCGGGTGTTGGTTTATGTTTAGGTATTTCTATGTGGAGTCTAGTATGTCTGTTTCTATGTCTGGTGAATTGGTGTTGGGACTCTCAGTTGAAGGCAGGTGTTGTCTATCTGCCTTTGATTGAGAGTCTCATAAATGAGGGTGTGTTTGTGTTTGTGTTTTGTGGGTGATTGTTCTGTGTTCAGCCCTAGGCTTTGCCAGACTGTTTAGTTGTTCGTTCGTTTTCGTGTTTTGTTGTTTTGGAGTGCTCTTTTGGATAATTTAAATAAAAGTCAAAATGAGCATACACGTACCTGCTGCATTTTGGTCCTCATTCACCAACGACAACCGTGACATTTGGTCCAATAGAATGGGTCATATGGACACCACAACACATGGAGACATTATTTTACTGTAATAGATAACCTTTCTACCCACACCCTTTATATGTCTCAACGAATCAAATTGCGCACAGAGAAGACACTACTAAAACAGCAGTATCAATATCAAAATATTGATTCTGTAAAAGTAATGCTCAGTTTGTGACGCGAGTCATTGGGTACCACGTACCGCTAGCAGCATTTTAGCCAAAGACTGTTATACTACTAGCTGTCTAGTCTATGTTTTATAAATGTGCAATAAGCGTAAAACACAATTATATAAGGAATTGGCAACTCGTTGTCATTCTGAGAAATAAAGTAGGCCACTGATTTCAACCTGTGAACAAAGTGGACAGGCTAACATGCAGTTTAAACAGCTGGAGACAGACAGAAGGGTGTGTTCATAACAATTCAACTGTTCAAACTATTAGCTAGCTAAAAGATCCAAGTTGACCAAAGTTGAAATATAAAGATTCCTATAAAGATTAGCTGGTTTCTCACTAGCATGTGGGCTTGTGCTTGAGAGATTCTTTATGAGACCTGTGTTAATGTTCTATAATGCCTGCTACAACAAGTGAACGTGCATTATGTATGGTTCTGCTTCTAACAAAAAGGGTATTTTCATCGCCAGGCTTGAAAGCAAGATCAGTGATTATTGCAACAACAAAAAAATGGTTAAACTAATTTGAAAAAATAATAAAATTATTATTGAGTCTTATGATTGTGGAAGGCTTATATTTAGCCTAGGCATAATTTACATTAAATGATTAGTGAGTCTTATGATTGTGGAAGGCTTATATTTAGCCTAGGCATAATTTACATTCAATTATTAGTGAGTCTTATGATTTTGGAAGGCTTATATTTAGCCTAGGCATAATTTACATTAAATTATTAGTGAGTCTTATGATTGTGGAAGGCTTATATTTAGCCTAGGTATAATTTACATTAAATTATTTGTTAATCTTATGATTGTGGAAGGCTTATATTCAGCCTAGGTATAATTACACAAGCCCTGAATTCGTTAGATTATTGCTGACTGTTTGAAATGCTGTGTATTTTACCTTTTAATTGTACAACAAAGCTTATTTAGAGAAAACATTTTTGAAATAATTGATATGTATGTATATATCGTGAATCGCCCATAAGTTAGAAAAAATGGAGATCAGATTTTTAGGCCATATCACCCAGCCCTATGCCTAATTCTGTAGGCTAGAGTGGAGTGGGTGTTTATGTATGCCAGCTTAGTGCAGGGAAAAGTAGGCCAGCTGCACAGACCAAAATACAACAGCATGGAGACATCCTGGCAAAAGGAAATGGAAAATTATACAACGTAGTTAATTAGTGAGCAGATAAAGGTTGCAGTCAAACCATTGCTTCTAGATTATGACACTGTAGTGTTTTAAAGACAACTGATGGAGGCTACAATGTGAGTGACAAAGGTATTTACACGGTAGCTACATAAATGGGTATTAGCAAACTATAGCGTAAACACAGATTATACAAATAAAAAAATGCCTATACCTGTGCAGTTTGTGTAACTAACGACATGACGCCAATTTCAATGTGCAATCTGCCAAAACCTCCTCTCACCAACAGTTATCTGAACTGTACGTTTATTTGCAAATCCTTGAAACTACGCAGGGCACATACATTTACATGTTAGTCATTTAGCAGACACTCTTATCCAGAGAGACTTACATGTTAGTCATTTAGCAGACTCTCTTATCCAGAGAGACTTACATGTTAGTCATTTAGCAGACACTCTTATCCAGAGAGACTTACATGTTAGTCATTTAGCAGACTCTTATCCAGAGAGACTTACATGTTAGTCATTTAGCAGACTCTCTTATCCAGAGAGACTTGCATGTTAGTAATTTAGCAGACTCTCTTATCCAGAGAGACTTACATGTTAGTCATTTAGCAGACACTCTTATCCAGAGACTTACATGTTAGTCATTCAGCAGACACTCTTATCCAGAGAGACTTACATGTTAGTCATTTAGCAGACACTCTTATCCAGAGAGACTTACATGTTAGTCATTTAGCAGACACTCTTATCCAGAGAGACTTACATGTTAGTCATTTAGCAGACTCTCTTATCCAGAGAGACTTACATGTTAGTCATTTAGCAGACTCTCTTATCCAGAGAGACTTACATGTTAGTCATTTAGCAGACACTCTTATCCAGAGAGACTTACATGTTAGTCATTTAGCAGACACTCTTATCCAGAGAGACTTACATGTTAGTCATTTAGCAGACTCTCTTATCCAGAGACTTAGATGTTAGTCATTTAGCAGACACTCTTATCCAGAGACTTACATGTTAGTCATTTAGCAGACACTCTTATCCAGAGAGACGTACATGTTAGTCATTTAGCAGACACTCTTATCCAGAGAGACTTACATGTTAGTCATTTAGCAGACTCTCTTATCCAGAGAGACTTACATGTTAGTCATTTAGCAGACACTCTTATCCAGAGAGACTTACATGTTAGTCATTTAGCAGACACTCTTATCCAGAGAGACTTACATGTTAGTTATTTAGCAGACACTCTTATCCAGAGAGACGTACATGTTAGTCATTTAGCAGACACTCTTATCCAGAGAGACTTACATGTTAGTCATTTAGCAGACACTCTTATCCAGAGAGACTTACATGTTAGTCATTTAGCAGACACTCTTATCCAGAGAGACTTACATGTTAGTCATTTAGCAGACTCTCTTATCCAGAGACATTTACATGTTAGTCATTTAGCAGACTCTCTTATCCAGAGAGACTTACATGTTAGTCATTTAGCAGACACTCTTATCCAGAGAGACTTACATGTTAGTCATTTAGCAGACACTCTTATCCAGAGAGACTTACATGTTAGTCATTTAGCAGACACTCTTATCCAGAGAGACTTACATGTTAGTCATTTAGCAGACACTCTTATCCAGAGAGACTTACATGTTAGTCATTTAGCAGACACTCTTATCCAGAGAGACATACATGTTAGTCATTTAGCAGACACTCTTATCCAGAGAGACTTACATGTTAGTCATTTAGCAGACACTCTTATCCAGAGACTTGCATGTTAGTCATTTAGCAGACTCTCTTATCCAGAGAGACTTATAGGAGCAATTAGGGTTAAGTGCCTTGCTCAACAGCATATCAGAAGATTTGTTCACCTAGTCAGCTCAGAGATTCGAACCAGCAACCTTTCGGTTACTGGCGCAACACTTTTAAACATTAGGCTACCTGCCGCACTCAAAATGATAATTATAATTTTTCAATGCTCTAGCGCCCAGTCTTACCCAGAGGTCGGAGCCTGACAGAAGATCCCTTATGTACTCATTATAGGCAGATGCTATAAACATCTAAAAGGTCATTTAAATATATGTCATTACTTAGACTGTACCTACTTGGTAGTTCTGTGGATTAGTGATTAAGCTTTACCAATTAAAAACACTTTGTAATTATTGCTTCAAAATCTATATCATTATGTTTTTATGTTAAAAAAAAATATATATATATTTGTATTTTTTATGAGTTGAATTAATATAACATGTACTGGTAGTCTTAATGCAAATGTCTCCCTTCATTCGTTTGTATTCTGAGAGACATTTACCTCTAAGGCAACCTCCTGATTCAGGGAGGTTGGGTTAAATGTGGACGACACATTTTAATGCATTCAGTTGTACAACTGACGAGGTATCCCCCTTTCCCTTTCCCTTTCCTTGTACTGGAAACAGTCTAAACTCTTAACAAGTTGCATTTTAATCTACTGGATGAATTTGTTTTGGATTGTAATTACAAGCATTCCTGGAAGTAGGGGGCTATCACCAATCAGGGCACCACTCACCATGACCACCACCATATTAGCATGGGCACCCCCATAAGGAAACACCAACTGTGCAAATAACTATGAATATTAATTTGTAATTATCTGTTATGATCCCACACATAATCCTAGCCATTGGCCATGGACCTGTAAACTGCTGGCAAAGCATCTCTGGATAATAGAACCAACAGCCAATCTTTTTTTTTAACAGAAGGTGTGATGTTGCAGCCATGCTATCACTGGGATTCTGCTACTCTGGTACTTGATCTCCACAGCCTTGAATAACAATGTAGTGACTAAAACCACCAGCAAGGTCAAGGCTTCTTTGCATAATAAACACCAATGTCTCTGAATACGTAACACCACCTCTGCCTTGAGGAAATGGTTGCACCTCTAATGTTACATTGAGTACCCGCATAGCGTGCCAGGGGTAGTTGAGCTTCAGCGCCTAGGTCCGTCCCTGTATTAAGTTCAGGCCTTGTAACAGCTTGTCATACAGGTGAAGAGAAGGTTACAGTAATACGTTTTCTGCTACACTATGACAGATACTTCTCAGGCTTTCTGCAGGGAGTAGGAGGAAGCTGCCTTTTGGAACATTTCCAAAGTTAAGGTCAGGAATGGGGGAAGGTACGCTGATCCTGGAGGTTAGAGAGGCGGACCAGTATCAAGAAGGATGCTGGTTAAAGCCCTGGGCCGGGTAACATAACAATGGGAATGGAACTGAACTGAACTGGCAGCTGGAAGGCTGCTGGTCTCTGATCTCATCTACTATCTCCTGCCTTTGTGCCCTTGAGCAAGGCACTTAAGACCCCACAACTACTCCCCAACAGGAACTCTGCACTGCTGCTAAACCTGTGTTTCTCAACGTGTGTGTGTGTGTGTGTGTGTGTGTGTGTGTGTGTGTGTGTCTGTCAGTCTCTAAGTGATCCTTGTTCTGCAGAGGCAGAAAGACAGGGGGACAGAGTGATAAAGGACCTAAGCTTTGCCAGTCAAAGTTGCTAAGACAGGAAACAGGAAGCAGAGTCGGCACCTATCTGTATAATAGAAGTGTCCACCATGATCTTGTCTTGGGGAGGTCAGGCAGTCTAACATAGGGAATTTGTAAATAATCATCCATAGGGAATTTGTAAATAATCATCCATGATACCAGCTTGATATGAGCTGTCATCATTAGTTCATCTTTCATAGACTCATCATCAATACCAGAGAGCTAATGCTGCAGCTGATTGGATCTTGGATCTCTCATGTACGTTTGTCGAGCTGATGAACATGCTCAGCAGCACAACACTTAGTGGAACGAGGTCCCTGGTGAATCCATTCACTAAGGAGAGGCTGTCATCCCCTCCCATCCATTCATATTTTATTTAGCAAAAAGCGCCTTCGTATGCCAAAGCCATGGGCCGGAGAGGGTGCCAATTGAGTGGGAGTTGATTGAGGCACGTGCTTAGAAACCTAAAGGAACCAGCCAGGGTGAGAGTATTCTTATGAAACCTAAAGGAACCAGCCAGGTAGACAGGATTCTTATGAAACATAAAGGAACCAGCCAGGGAGAGAGGATTCTTATGAAATCTAAAGGAACCAGCCAGGGTGAGAGTATTCTTATGAAACCTAAAGGAACCAGCCAGGTAGACAGGATTCTTATGAAACATAAAGGAACCAGCCAGGTAGACAGGATTCTTATGAAACCAGCCAGGGAGAGAGTATTCTTATGAAACCTAAAGGAACCAGCCAGGTAGACAGGATTCTTATGAAACATAAAGGAACCAGCCAGGTAGACAGGATTCTTATGAAACCTAAAGGAACCAGCCAGGTAGACAGGATTCTTATGAAACATAAAGGAACCAGCCAGGGAGAGAGGATTCTTATGAAACCTAAAGGAACCAGCCAGGGAGACAGGATTCTTATGAAACATAAAGGAACCAGCCAGGTAGACAGGATTCTTATGAAACATAAAGGAACCAGCCAGGGAGAGAGGATTCTTCTGAAACCTAAAGGAACCAGCCAGATAAACAGGACTTTTATGAAACCAGGAGGAGAGGGTTCTTATGAAACCTAAAGGAACCAGCCAGATAAATGGGATTACTCTGAAACCTAAAGAAACCAGCCAAATAGACAGGATTACTCTGAAACCTAAAGGAACCAGCCAGATAGACAGGATTACTCTGAAACCTAAACGAACCAGCCAGATAGACAGGATTCTTATGAAACCTAAAGGAACCAGCCAGATAGACAGGATTCTTATGAAACCTAATGGAACCAGCCAGGTGGACAGGATTCTTATGAAACCTAAAGGAATCGAACCAGTAAGGTAGACAGGATTCTTATGAAACCTAATGGAACCAGACAGATAGACAGGATTCTTATGAAACATAAAGGAACCAGCCAGGTAGACAGGATTCTTATGAAACCTAAAGGAACCAGCCAGGAGGAGAGGACTCTTATGAAACCTAAAGGAATCGAACCAGTAAGGTAGACAGGATTCTTACGAAACCTAAAGGAACCAGGCAGATAGACAGGATTCTTATGAAACCTAATGGAACCAGCCAGGTGAACAGGATTTTATGAAACCTAAAGGAATCGAACCAGTAAGGTAGACAGGATTCTTCTGAAACCTAATGGAACCAGCCAGATAGACAGGATTCTTATGAAACATAAAGGAACCAGCCAGGTAGACAGGATTCTTATGAAACCTAAAGGAACCAGCCAGGAGGAGAGGATTCTTATGAAACCTAAAGGAGTCGAACCAGTAAGGTAGACAGGATTCTTATGAAACCTAATGGAACCAGCCAGATAGACAGGATTCTTATGAAACATAAAGGAACCAGCCAGGTAGACAGGATTCTTATGAAACATAAAGGAACCAGCCAGGTGGACAGGATTCTTATGAAACATAAAGGAACCAGCCAGGTAGAGAGGATTCTTATGAAACATAAAGGAACCAGCCAGGTAGACAGGATTCTTATGAAACCTAAAGGAACCAGCCAGGGAGAGAGGATTCTTATGAAACATAAAGGAACCTGCCAGGGGGAGAGGATTCTTATGAAACATAAAGGAACCAGCCAGGTGGAGAGGATTCATATGAAACATAAAGGAACCAGCCAGGGAGTGAGGATTCTTCTGAAACCTAATGGAACCAGCCAGGTAGACAGGATTCTTATGAAACCTAAAGGAACCAGCCAGGTAGACAGGATTCTTATGAAACCTAAAGGAACCAGCCAGGTAGACAGGATTCTTATGAAACCTAAAGGAACCAGCCAGGTAGACAGGATTCTTATGAAACCTAAAGGAACCAGCCAGGGAGAGAGGATTCTTATGAAACATAAAGGAACCAGCCAAGGAGAGAGGATTCTTATGAAACATAAAGGAACCAGCCAAGGAGAGAGGATTCTTATGAAACATAAAGGAACCAGCCAAGGAGAGAGGATTCTTATGAAACATAAAGGAACCAGCCAAGGAGAGAGGATTCTTATGAAACATAAAGGAACCAGCCAGGGAGAGAGGATTCTTATGAAACATAAAGGAACCAGCCAGGGAGAGAGGATTCTTATGAAACATAAAGGAACCAGCCAGGGTGAGAGGATTCTTATGAAACATAAAGGAACCAGCCAGGTAGACAGGATTCTTATGAAACATAAAGGAACCAGCCAGGGAGAGAGGATTCTTATGAAACATAAAGGAACCAGCCAGGGAGAGAGGATTCTTATGAAACATAAAGGAACCAGCCAAGGAGAGAGGATTCTTATGAAACATAAAGGAACCAGCCAGGTAGACAGGATTCTTATGAAACATAAAGGAACCAGCCAGGGAGAGAGGATTCTTATGAAACATAAAGGAACCAGCCAGGGAGAGAGGATTCTTATGAAACATAAAGGAACCAGCCAGGGAGAGAGGATTCTTATGATGGTTCAGAAGTGTGTCGTCTTTTTCTTTTTCACAAAACCAAATGAAAGGTAGGCAGACACTTCAATTATGGCTTCTCTTGTGTTGTGCCAACATACAGTGGCTTCATGGTCGGGTAGCTGAGCATTCATTATTTAAAAAAAATAGGTTATCCCAGGCTCTGTGAACGACATCCCTCTTTAACCCTGTGACAGGCCCACTCAGGTACCTGTTCTAGAGAGAAACAAAGAGGGTGGAGCAGTGGTCCTCCTGTGATACAGATGAACATGATACTGTGTCTTGAGGCAGCTAATGACCAAAACACAGTACGGTAATAATACCACAAGAGAACATATTGCCCTACTACACATGAAAAGGCTTTCTGGAGACTGTATGTAGACTACAGCTAGATACACTATATATCAAAAGTATGTGGACATCCTTTCAAATTAGTGGATTTGGATATTTCAGCCACACCTGTTGCTGACAGGTGTATAAAACCGAGCACACAGCCATGCAATCTCCAGAGACAAACATTGACAGTAGAATAGCCTTACTGACGAGCTCAGTGACTTTCAACGTGGCACCGTCATAGGATGTTCTGGGGCTGTTTTTCATTGTTTGAGCTAGGCCCCTCAGTTCCAGTGATGGGAAATCTTAACGCTACAGCATACAATGACATTCTAGACAATTCTGTGCTTACAACTTTGTGGAAAGAGTTTGGGGAAGGCCCCATTTCCTGTTTCAGCATGACAATGCCCTGTGCACAAAGCGAGGTCTATACAGAAAGGGTTTGTCGAGATTGGTGTGGAAGAACTTGACTGGCCTGTACAGAGCCCTGACCTCAACGCCATCGGACACCTTTGGGATGAATTGAAACGCAGACTGCGAGCCAGGCCTAATTGCCCAACAACAGTGCCCGACCTCACTAATGCTTGTGGCTGAATGGAAGCAAGTCCCCGCAGCAATGTTCCAACATCTAAAGGAAAGTCTTCCCAGAAGAGTGGAGGCTGTTATAGAAGCAAAGGGGGTACAAACCCCATATTAATGCCCATGATTTTGGAATGAGATGTTTGACAAGCAGGTGTCCACATACTTTTGGTCATGTAGTGTACTCATAACATTGAGTAATTTACTGATAGTAAATAATCAGTATGTAGTGCATTGCGTTTTTTCTTGTTCTTTGGGTTATATTCAACCCATCTCAGATTGCTCAGATTGCTCCCCTATTTGACCTTGATATGTTGTTTAATTGTATTAATATGTAGGCTACGTGTGACGTTTAAAATGTATATAGTTCTGTCGTTCAGCTGTCTATTCATGTTCTGTATTGTCATGTTTCATGTTCTGTGTGGACCCCAGGAAGAGTAGCTGCTGCTATCATAACAGCTAATGGGGATCCTAATACAATACCAAATACCAATACTAGGGTCATGCCTTTCAGACTTAAAAATGCACCTGGTACCTTCTAGACACTCTTGACACATGTCTTGAAGAGTTTTCTGGGAGAATGTTGCAGGATGTACCTGGATGATATTATATATTCAAAGGATATCGAGAGTCACTTCAGGGACACCCAGAGAGTTTGGTTGTCTCCTCGGATGCTGGATTGATACAAACTCAAAAACCACTTCGGTCTCCCAGAAACCTCTGTTTCTCTGGTATGTGGTGAGCAAGGATGTCATGGGAGCAAACCACTACAAGACTATAGCAAACCAAAACTATTCAAAAACCACTTCGGTCTCCCAGAAACCTCTGTTTCTCTGGTATGTGGTGAGCAAGGATGTCATGGGAGCAAACCACTACAAGACTATAGCAAACCAAAACTATTTGTTTTTTATGTCCCACAGGGCGGTGCTCAACTTTTCCATGATGACAACTTTGCACGTGTGACTTCATGAGAGCTCATGAGGCGCATCTATATACTATGCAATGTCAGAGCTCCACAACCATTTTGAGAAACGCTGACTCCTTTCAAAGAGTGAAACCCACATCCTGTCATCTCTTTGAATGAGGATCTGCCCAGGCCATGGAGCCCTCCAGAAACAGACAGTAGTAAACAGAGAGGGTCTGCCCAGGAACTGAGAGCCACAGTGGTAATGAACTCCCCATGGTTGATCTGAGAGTCACAGTGGTAATAAACTCCCCATGTTTGAACTGAGAGCCACAGTGGTAATGAACTCCCCATGGTTGAACTGAGAGCCACAGTGGTAATGAACTCCCCATGGTTGAACTGAGAGCCACAGTGGTAATAAACTCCCCATGTTTGAACTGAGAGCCACAGTGGTAATAAACTCCCCATGGTTGAACTGAGAGCCACAGAGGTAATAAACTCCCCATGGTTGAACTGAGAGCCACAGTGGTAATGAACTCCCCATGGTTGAACTGAGAGCCACAGAGGTAATAAACTCCCCATGGTTGAACTGAGAGGCACAGAGGTAATAAACTCCCCATGTTTGAACTGAGAGCCACAGTGGTAATAAACTCCCCATGGTTGAACTGAGAGGCACAGTGGTAATGAACTCCCCATGTTTGAACTGAGAGCCACAGTGGTAATAAACTCCCCATGTTTGAACTGAGAGCCACAGTGGTAATAAACTCCCCATGGTTGAACTGAGAGGCACAGTGGTAATGAACTCCCCATGTTTGAACTGAGAGCCACAGCGGTAATTAACTCCCCATGGTTGAACTGAGAGCCACAGTGGTAATAAACTCCCCATGGTTGAACTGAGAGGCACAGTGGTAATAAACTCCCCATGGTTGAACTGAGAGGCACAGTGGTAATGAACTCCCCATGTTTGAACTGAGAGCCACAGTGGTAATTAACTCCCCATGGTTGAACTGAGAGCCACAGTGGTAATGAACTCCCCATGGTTGAACTGAGAGCCACAGTGGTAATGAACTCCCCATGGTTGAACTGAGAGCCACAGAGGTAATGAACTCCCCATGGTTGAACTGAGAGCCACAGTGGTAATTAACTCCCCATGTTTGAACTGAGCTTTCTCTGGAACCTCCTTCAAAGAGTCACAAATTCAAACGGAGCATCTTGAGATGTACCACATTCAGATATATCTAACAAGAGTCACATTGATGGATTTGATATGAGCACTTGCATGTTTCAGTCATACTTGTGAATAAGGCTTTCCATATCCTCACATCAATTTCACAAGGAGAGTATAGCAGGTGCTATAGGCAATCGTAGCAGTACTACTAATACATGCCAAAAATGGTTAAAATTGAGTGAGGATAGCTGCTTTTTCAATGACTGATGGACTAGCAGGAGTGTTAGAGGCAGGCTACAGTAATTACAGGTCTGCTGTGCAGTAATGGTCTCCATTTTACCTAGCGTGGTCAAACCACTTTGGTCTCTAGACGGTCTACCTGACATTGCCCATTATTACAGACAACTGGCATGACATTTCACCCTGACAAGCTTCGATGCTTTCTGAAACCTTTGAAAAACAACATCTACTATGGTGGTTACAATATTTTTCATATGCAAAATGTAGGAATATCATTTGTGCCAACGGGATCTTTAATGGCGCTGCCTACCATTGAGGCCACTTTTAGTTTGTTTGTCCGTGAGTCCATGACTATGTAGACAAACTAAAATGACAGTCTTCCCTGACTTGCACACTGAATTTAAAATAAATCATGAATCATGAACATACACTAATCAACTGGAAATTGTATCTGCAATATACACACCAGTGCAGGATTCACACAATCAACAATTAGTCACTGAAATACCCACGCCAGTGTAGGATTCACACGATCAACAATTAGTCACTGAAATACCCACGCCAGTGTAGGATTCACACAATCAACAATTAGTCACTGAAATACCGACGCCAGTGTAGGATTCACACAATCAACAATTAGTCACTGAAATACCCACGCCAGTGTAGGATTCACACGATCAACAATTAGTCACTGAAATACCCACGCCAGTGTAGGATTCACACAATCAACAATTAGTCACTGAAATACCCACACCAGTGTAGGATTCACACAATCAACAATTAGTCACTGAAATACTCACGCCAGTGTAGGATTCACACAATCAACAATTAGTCACTGAAATACCCACGCCAGTGTAGGATTCACACAATCAACAATTAGTCACTGAAATACCCACGCCAGTGTAGGATTCACACAATCAACAATTAGTCACTGAAATACCCACGCCAGTGTAGGATTCACACAATCAACAATTAGTCACTGAAATACCCACGCCAGTGCAGGAGCTACCTCCACTCATTCATAATTGATAACTCAGGGCATCGAAAAGCCTCAACTAAACATTTCACATGTTCACCATGGCAACAGGCATTGTAGCTGGAAGTTGCGATGTGCTTTATTTGAGTGAGTGAGACAACTCTGGAGTAGACGTGCCTGCAAAAATCAAGTCATGTGGGTAGTATAGAGAACTCAGTGGCTCTTGTCATGATTTATTGTATGTTAAAGTGGTCTTAGATCGAAGGACTTGAATGTTTAAGTGGTCTTAGATTGAAGATCTTGTATTTTGAACTGGTCTTAGATCGAAGGACTTGAATGTTTAAGTGGTCTTAGATTGAAGGTCTTGTATTTTGAACTGGTCTTAGATTGAAGCTCTTGTATTTTTAGCTGGTCTTAGATCGAAGGTCTTGTATTTTGAACTGGTCTTAGATTGAAGGTGTTGTATTTTGAACTGGTCTTAGATCTGTCAAATGAAGAATAAAAACAACTACACAGCACACACCACACGGCTTGATTTACAGCAGGTACCACATACATTTCTAAATGCTCAAAAGAGTATTTAGTCTATCACACCTATCTGAACAGTGACTTATGAAGAAATAACCTAACTTACTGATACATCAGTCAGCCTGAAGTGTGTGAGAGGGAGCCTGTGTGTGTGTGTGTGTGTGTGTGTGTGTGTCTGATCGTCGTAAACATTAATTTATATCACCATTTGTCCTGTCAGGATGCTTTTACTGAACCTAAAAATCATAAACACATTTACCTCATAATCAATACTTCCCAAAAATATGACACAGCAATGAGTGCTCCTTGTCCCCTGAGGTCTGGATGACAAACCCTTCCACACGACTTACCCATAATTCACTGGCTGAGCGGCACCACGGAGGCTCTGTGGCTGTCACGCGTCTCGCGCTAGATTTATTAAGCACAGCCAATTAATCTTTCCTGCATTTCTAATCAACTGATCTAATTCATAATTAGTAATAAAGCCAGTCATCAAGGGACTGGTAATGGTTTGAGATTGGGAAATCATCTATGTGGTATTTTGAAAAATAAAAGGTCGTAAAAGTCTTGGTATGATTTCTTGTGGCTGGACAACATATGTGACATTTGATTAACAAATTGTTAGTTGATGATGAACTTGTCAAATTATGTAACTAAATATAAATGTTTTTAAACCATAGGGAGGGACGGCATTCAGCAAGAAGGGAAAATTGGTTTTGGCCCCAATGTAGAGGCTAATTGGTTTTGGTCATACCTAGACTGGAGGTTACAACTCCAACAAATTCACACCGCAGTACTTATGTAGTAACACATTTGTTTCTTCTTGCAAAACAAAATCATTAAGGCATGCTTTGAAACTGTCCTGTTTCCAGAACAAGATACGTGTTTTGGCACAGTTATTGTCATACAGCACAGTAAGAAGCGAATTTGTCCTCCAACAGTGTCATCCATCGGGCCAAGCCTTGGCGATAGACCAGGAAAACTATGCTGCTCCAAATCTCCAGTTCAGTCTGCATGCAATACCACCTGGGTGTTCCTACAGCACTTTGTAGAGGTTAGGGTCTCTGAGTTTTCTAGTTCTCCCTCATGAAAAAGCAATGAGGTGGGGTGTTGTAAAAAGAGTCTCACTAGATGTGCTGCACAGCAGACAGAATCTCAGAAGGACTGAGTCTGGTTGTATCCAGATTCACATTCTACCATAAAGGGGAAATCTTCGATTGCTGCATACATTTTATGACTTTTAAATTGATGATATATACCCCATTGATGCCTCATGAGCTTAGTTCAATTGTCGTAACTCCATCAGAACCAAGAATATAAGCTTGTTTAACGCCATTGTTTGTTAACAAAGTAATTTTAAAATTTACATTGTATTGCCTCAAAACATGGTTAAAATGAAGATGTTGGTATCATGGATGGTCAGTCCTTGCATCCATAGCTCTGTCTATGAATGTGAAAGTGGTTATATTTCTCCAGCCACATCCCTCATCGTTTTGTTATTGTTTCAACAGCAGAGTGCCCCTTTAATGTTTAGCATGCTCACAGTGTTCACAGGATAATGCAGCCTGACGTGACACCAGAAAACACCAGGCGCATGACACCACAATTGAGTGTCAAGATGAATATTGTCTCTAACTAAATCCCAGACGACAGTCAGAAGGGCCTATCTGAGGAACGAGAAAAGAGGGAAAAGACTGAGGAAAACAGTTTCATTACCAGTTTAATTCTGGCAATACAGTAGATACACCATACCGTTCTATACAGTAGATACACCACACCCTTCTATACAGTAGATACACCATACCCTACAATACAGTAGATACACCATACCGTTCTATACAGTAGATACACCACACCCTTCTATACAGTAGATACACCGCACCCTTCTATACAGTAGATACACCATACCCTACAATACAGTAGATACACCATACCATTCTATACAGTAGATACACCACACCCTTCTATACAGTAGATACACCATACCCTACTCTACAGTAGATACACCATACCCTACAATACAGTAGATACACCATACCGTTCTATACAGTAGATACACCACACCCTACTATACAGCAGATACACCATACGCTACAATACAGTAGATACACCATACCCTACAATACATTAGATACACCATACCAATCTATAGAGTAGATACACCATACCCTACAATACAGTAGATACACCATACCATTCTATACAGCAGATACACCATACCCTACAATACAGTAGATACACCATACCGTTCTATAGAGTAGATACACCATACCCTACAATACAGTAGATACACCATACCATTATATACAGTAGATACACCATACCCTACAATACAGTAGATACACCATACCCTACAATACAGTAGATACACCATACCCTACAATACAGTAGATACACCATACCCTACTATACAGTAGATACACCATACCGTTCTATACAGTAGATACACCATACCATTCTATACAATAGATACACCATACCCATCTATACAGTAGATACACCATACCGTTCTATACAGTAGATACACCATACCATTCTATGACAAGACAATGAAAGACTATGACAAGACTATGCCAAGACTATGACAATACTATACCAGACTATGCCAAGACTATGCCAAGACTTTGACAGTACTATACCAAACTATGACAGACTATGCCAGACTATGATAGACTATGAGAGACTATGAGAGACTATGACAGACTATGACAGACTATACCAGACTATGACAAACAATGCTAGACTATGACAGACTATGACAGACTATGCCAGACTATGACAGACTATGCCAGACTATGCCAGACTACACCAGACTATGACAAACAATGCTAGACTATGACAGACTATGACAGACTATGCCAGACTATGCCAGACTATGCCAGACTATGACAGACTATGAAAGACTATAACAATACTATGACAAGACTATGCCAGACTATGCCAGACTATGCCAGACTATGACAGATAATGAAAGACTAAGACAAGACTATGACAAGACCATGTCAGACAATGAAGGACTATGACAAGATTATGCCAGACTATGCCAGACTATGCCAGACTATGCCAGACAATGACAAGACTATGAAAAGACTATGCCAGACCATGAAAGTCTATGACAAGACTATGACAAGACTATGCCAGACTATGACAAGACTATGGCAGAGACTATGCCAGACTATGCCATACTATGACAAAACTATGACAAGACTATGACAAGACTATGCCAAGACTATGCCAAGACTATGACAAGACTATGACAAGTCTATATCAGACTATGAAAGACTATGACAAGACTATGCCAGACTATGACAAGACAATGCTAGACTATGCCAGACTATGAAAGACCGCGCCAGACAAAGCCAGACTATGCCAAGACCATGTCAAACTATGACAAGACTATGACAAGACTATGCCAAGACTATGACAAGACTATGACAAGACTATGACAAGACTATGACAGACTTTGCCAAGACTATGAAAAGACTATGCCAGACTATGCCAGACTATGCCAGACTATGAAAGACTATGACAAGATTATGCCAGACTATGCCAGACTATGCCAGACTATGCCAGACAATGACAAGACTATGCCAAGACTATGAAAAGACTATGCCAGACTATGCCAGACTATGCCAGACCATGAAAGACAATGACAAGACTATGCAAGACTATGACAAGACAATGACAAGGACTATGCCAGACTATGACAAGACTATGACAAGACTATGCCAGACTACACCAGACTATGACAAGACTATGACAAGACTATGCCAGACTATGCCAGACTATGACAAGACAATGACAAGGACTATGCCAGACTATGACAAGACTATGCCATACTATGCAAGACTATGACAAGACTATGACAAAACTATGACAAGACTATGCCAAGACTATGCCAGACTATGAAAAGACTATGACAAGACTATGACAAGTCTATATCAGACTATAAAAGACTATGACAAGATTATGCCAGACTATGACAAGACTATGACAAGACTATGCTAGACTATGCCAGACTATGAAAGACCACGCCAGACTAAGCCAGACTATGACAAGACTACGACAAGACTATGACAAGACTATGCCAAGACAATGCCAAGACTTTGCCAAGACTATGTCAGACTATGCCAAGACTATGTCAGACTATGACAAGACTATGACAAGACTACAACAAGACTAAATAAGACTATGCCAAGGCTATGCCAAGACTCTGCCAAGACTATGTCAGACTATGCCAAGACTATGTCAAGACTATGCCAAGACTATGACAAGACTATGCCAGACTATGCCAGACTATGACAAGACTATGCCAGACTATGACAAGACTATGACAAGACTATGACAAGACTATGCCAGACTTTGCCAAGACTATGAAAAGACTATACCAGACTATGACAAGACTATGACAAGACTATGACAAGACTATATAAGACTATGCCAGACCATGAAAGATTATGACAAGACTGTGCCAGACCATGACAAGACTATGCCAAGACTATGAAAAGACTATGCCAGACCATGAAAGACTATGAAAAGACTATGCCAGACTACGCCAGACTATAACAAGACTATGACAAGACTATGCCAGACTATGACAAGACTATGACAAGACTATGACAAGACTATGACAAGACTATGCCAGACAATGACAAGACTATGACAAGACTATGCCAGACTATGACAGACTATGCCAGACTATGACAAGACTATGCCAAGACTATGACAAGACTATGACAAGACTATGACAAGACTATGCCAGACTACACCAGACTATGACAAGACTATGACAAGACTATGCCAGACTACGCCAGACTATGACAAGACAATGACAAGGACTATGCCAGACTATAACAAGACTATGCCATACTATGCAAGACTATGACAAAACTATGACAAGACTATGCCAAGACTATGCCAGACTATGACAAGACTACGACAAGACTATGACAAGTCTATATCAGACTATAAAAGACTATGACAAGACTATGCCAGACTATGACAAGACTATGACAAGACTATGCTAGACTATGCCAGACTATGAAAGACCATTCCAGACTAAGCCAGACTATGACAAGACTACGACAAGACTATTATAAGACTATGCCAAGACAATGCCAAGACTTTGCCAAGACTATGTCAGACTATGCCAAGACTATGTCAGACTATGACAAGACTATGACAAGACTACAACAAGACTATATAAGACTATGCCAAGACTCTGCCAAGACTCTGCCAAGACTATGACAAGACTATGACAAGACTATGCCAAGACTATGCCAGACTATGACAAGACTACGACAAGACTATGACAAGACTATGCCAGACTATGACAAGACTATACCAGACTATGTCAAGACAACGACAAGACTATGACAAGACTATGAAAATACTATACCAGACTATGACAAGACTATGACAAGACTACGACAAGACTATATAAGACTATGCCAGGCTATGCCAGACCATGAAAGATTATGACAAGACGATGCCAGACCATGACAAGACTATGCCAAGACTATGCCAGACCATGAAAGACTATGACAAGACTATGCCAGACTACGCCAGACTATAACAAGACTATGACAGACTATGCCAGACAATGAAAGACTATGACAAGACTATGCCAGACTATGACAAGACTATGCCAGACAACGACAAGACTATGACAAGACTATGCCAGACTACGCCAGACTATGACAAGACAATGACAAGACAATGACAAGGACTATGCCAGAGTATGACAAGACTATGCCATACTATGTCAAGACTATGCCAAGACAATGCCAAGACTATGCCAAGACTATGGCAAGACTATGCCAGACTATGACAAGACTATGCCAGACTATGCCAGACTATGACAAGACTATGACAAGGCTATGACAAGACTATGCCAGACTATGCCAGACTATGACAAGACTATGACAAGGCTATGACAAGACTATGCCAGACTATGCCAAGACAATGCCAAGACTATGAAAAGACTATGCCAGACCATGAAAGACTATGAAAAGACTATGCCAGACTACGCCAGACTATAACAAGACTATGACAAGACTATGCCAGACTATGACAAGACTATGACAAGACTATGACAAGACTATGCCAGACAACGACAAAACTATGCCAAGACTATGACAAGACTATGACAAGACTATGCCAGACTATGACAAGACTATGCCAAGACTATGACAAGACTATGACAAGACTATGACAAGACTATGACAAGACTATACCAGACTATGACAAGACCATGTCAGACAATGAAAGACTATGACAAGATTCTGCCAGACTATGCCAGACTATGCCAGACAATGACAAGACTATGCCAGACAATGACAACACTATGCCAAGACTATGAAAAGACTATGCCAGACTATGACAAGACTATGACAAGACTATGCCAGACTACACCAGACTATGACAAGACTATGACAAGACTATGCCAGACTACGCCAGACTATGACAAGACAATGACAAGGACTATGCCAGACTATAACAAGACTATGCCATACTATGCAAGACTATGACAAAACTATGACAAGACTATGCCAGACTATGCCAGACTATGACAAGACTATATCAGACTATAAAAGACTATGACAAGACTATGCCAGACTATGACAAGACTATGACAAGACTATGCTAGACTATGCCAGACTATGAAAGACCATGCCAGACTAAGCCAGACTATGACAAGACTATGACAAGACTATGACAAGACTATGCCAAGACTATGCCAGACTATGCCAGACTATGACAAGACTACGACAAGACTATGACAAGACTATGCCAGACTATGAAAAGACTATGCCAGACTATGTCAAGACAACGACAAGACTATGACAAGACTATGCCAAACTTTGCCAAGACTATGAAAATACTGTACCAGACTATGACAAGACTATGACAAGACTATGCTAGACTATGCCAGACTATGAAAGACCACGCCAGACTAAGCCAGACTATGACAAGACTACGACAAGACTATGACAAGACTATGCCAAGACAATGCCAAGACTTTGCCAAGACTATGTCAGACTATGCCAAGACTATGTCAGACTATGACAAGACAATGACAAGACTACAACAAGACTAAATAAGACTATGCCAAGGCTATGCCAAGACTCTGCCAAGACTATGTCAGACTATGCCAAGACTATGTCAAGACTATGCCAAGACTATGACAAGACTATGCCAGACTATGCCAGACTATGCCAAGACTATGACAAGACTATGACAAGACTATGCCAGACTTTGCAAAGACTACGAAAAGACTATACCAGACTATGACAAGACTATGACAAGACTATGACAAGACTATATAAGACTATGCCAGACCATGAAAGATTATGACAAGACTGTGCCAGACCATGACAAGACTATGCCAAGACTATGAAAAGACTATGCCAGACCATGAAAGACTATGAAAAGACTATGCCAGACTACGCCAGACTATAACAAGACTATGACAAGACTATGCCAGACTATGACAAGACTATGACAAGACTATGACAAGACTATGACAAGACTATGCCAGACAACGACAAGACTATGACAAGACTATGCCAGACTATGACAGACTATGCCAGACTATGACAAGACTATGCCAAGAATATGACAAGACTATGACAAGACTATGACAAGACTATGACAAGACTATGACAAGACTATGCCAGACTACACCAGACTATGACAAGACTATGACAAGACTATGCCAGACTACGCCAGACTATGACAAGACAATGACAAGGACTATGCCAGACTATAACAAGACTATGCCATACTATGCAAGACTATGACAAAACTATGACAAGACTATGCCAAGACTATGCCAGACTATGACAAGACTACGACAAGACTATGACAAGTCTATATCAGACTATAAAAGACTATGACAAGACTATGCCAGACTATGACAAGACTATGACAAGACTATGCTAGACTATGCCAGACTATGAAAGACCATGCCAGACTAAGCCAGACTATGACAAGACTACGACAAGACTATTATAAGACTATGCCAAGACAATGCCAAGACTTTGCCAAGACTATGTCAGACTATGCCAAGACTATGTCAGACTATGACAAGACTATGACAAGACTACAACAAGACTATATAAGACTATGCCAAGACTCTGCCAAGACTCTGCCAAGACTATGACAAGACTATGACAAGACTATGCCAAGACTATGCCAGACTATGACAAGACTACGACAAGACTATGACAAGACTATGCCAGACTATGACAAGACTATGCCAGACTATGTCAAGACAACGACAAGACTATGACAAGACTATGCCAAACTTTGCCAAGACTATGAAAATACTATACCAGACTATGACAAGACTATGACAAGACTACGACAAGACTATATAAGACTATGCCAGGCTATGCCAGACCATGAAAGATTATGACAAGACGATGCCAGACCATGACAAGACTATGCCAAGACTATGCCAGACCATGAAAGACTATGACAAGACTATGCCAGACTACGCCAGACTATGACAAGACAATGACAAGACAATGACAAGGACTATGCCAGAGTATGACAAGACTATGCCATACTATGTCAAGACTATGCCAAGACAATGCCAAGACTATGCCAAGACTATGGCAAGACTATGCCAGACTATGACAAGACTATGCCAGACTATGCCAGACTATGACAAGACTATGACAAGGCTATGACAAGACTATGCCAGACTATGCCAGACTATGACAAGACTATGACAAGGCTATGACAAGACTATGCCAGACTATGCCAAGACAATGCCAAGACTATGAAAAGACTATGCCAGACCATGAAAGACTATGAAAAGACTATGCCAGACTACGCCAGACTATAACAAGGCTATGACAAGACTATGCCAGACTATGACAAGACTATGACAAGACTATGACAAGACTATGCCAGACAACGACAAAACTATGCCAAGACTATGACAAGACTATGACAAGACTATGCCAGACTATGACAAGACTATGCCAAGACTATGACAAGACTATGACAAGACTATGACAAGACTATGACAAGACTATACCAGACTATGACAAGACCATGTCAGACAATGAAAGACTATGACAAGATTCTGCCAGACTATGCCAGACTATGCCAGACAATGACAAGACTATGCCAGACAATGACAAGACTATGCCAAGACTATGAAAAGACTATGCCAGACTATGCCAAAACTATGACAAGACTATGCCAGACTACACCAGACTATGACAAGACTATGACAAGACTATGCCAGACTACGCCAGACTATGACAAGACAATGACAAGGACTATGCCAGACTATAACAAGACTATGCCATACTATGCAAGACTATGACAAACTATGACAAGACTATGCCAAGACTATGCCAAGACTATGCCAGACTATGACAAGACTACGACAAGACTATGACAAGTCTATATCAGACTATAAAAGACTATGACAAGACTATGCCAGACTATGACAAGACTATGACAAGACTATGCTAGACTATGCCAGACTATGAAAGACCATGCCAGACTAAGTCAGACTATGACAAGACTACGACAAGACTATGATAAGACTATGCCAAGACAATGCCAAGACTTTGCCAAGACTATGTCAGACTTTGCCAAGACTATGTCAGACTATGACAAGACTATGACAAGACTACAACAAGACTATATAAGACTATGCCAGACCATGAAAGATTATGACAAGACTGTGCCAGACCATGACAAGACTATGCCAAGACTATGAAAAGACTATGCCAGACCATGAAAGACTATGAAAAGACTATGCCAGACTACGCCAGACTATAACAAGACTATGACAAGACTATGCCAGACTATGACAAGACTATGACAAGACTATGACAAGACTATGACAAGACTATGCCGGACAACGACAAGACTATGACAAGACTATGCCAGACTATGACAGACTATGCCAGACTATGACAAGACTATGCCAAGACTATGACAAGACTATGACAAAACTATGACAAGACTATGCCAGACTACACCAGACTATGACAAGACTATGACAAGACTATGCCAGACTACGCCAGACTATGACAAGACAATGACAAGGACTATGCCAGACTATAACAAGACTATGCCATACTATGCAAGACTATGACAAAACTATGACAAGACTATGCCAAGACTATGCCAGACTATGACAAGACTACGACAAGACTATGACAAGTCTATATCAGACTATAAAAGACTATGACAAGACTATGCCAGACTATGACAAGACTATGACAAGGCTATGACAAGACTATGCCAGACTATGCCAAGACAATGCCAAGACTATGAAAAGACTATGCCAGACCATGAAAGACTATGAAAAGACTATGCCAGACTACGCCAGACTATAACAAGACTATGACAAGACTATGCCAGACTATGACAAGACTATGACAAGACTATGACAAGACTATGACAAGACTATGCCAGACAACGACAAGACTATGACAAGACTATGCCAGACTATGACAGACTATGCCAGACTATGACAAGACTATGCCAAGACTATGACAAGACTATGACAAGACTATGACAAGACTATGCCAGACTACGCCAGACTATGACAAGACAATGACAAGGACTATGCCAGACTATAACAAGACTTTGCCATACTATGCAAGACTATGACAAAACTATGACAAGACTATGCCAAGATTATGCCAGACTATGACAAGACTACGACAAGACTATGACAAGTCTATATCAGACTATAAAAGACTATGACAAGACTATGCCAGACTATGACAAGACTATGACAAGACTATGCTAGACTATGCCAGACTATGAAAGACCATGCCAGACTAAGCCAGACTATGACAAGACTACGACAAGACTATTATAAGACTATGCCAAGACAATGCCAAGACTTTGCCAAGACTATGTCAGACTATGCCAAGACTATGTCAGACTATGACAAGACTATGACAAGACTACAACAAAACTATATAAGACTATGCCAAGACTCTGCCAAGACTCTGCCAAGACTATGACAAGACTATGACAAGACTATGCCAAGACTATGCCAGACTATGTAAGACTACGACAAGACTATGACAAGACTATGCCAGACTATGACAAGACTATGCCAGACTATGTCAAGACAACGACAAGACTATGACAAGACTATGCCAAACTTTGCCAAGACTATGAAAATACTATACCAGACTATGACAAGACTATGACAAGACTACGACAAGACTATATAAGACTATGCCAGGCTATGCCAGACCATGAAAGATTATGACAAGACGATGCCAGACCATGACAAGACTATGCCAAGACTATGCCAGACCATGAAAGACTATGACAAGACTATGCCAGACTATAACAAGACTATGACAGACTATGCCAGACTATGCCAGACAATGAAAGACTATGACAAGACTATGCCAGACTATGACAAGACTATGCCAGACAACGACAAGACTATGACAAGACTATGCCAGACTACGCCAGACTATGACAAGACAATGACAAGACAATGACAAGGACTATGCCAGAGTATGACAAGACTATGCCATACTATGTCAAGACTATGCCAAGACAATGCCAAGACTATGCCAAGACTATGGCAAGACTATGCCAGACTATGACAAGACTATGCCAGACTATGCCAGACTATGACAAGACTATGACAAGGCTATGACAAGACTATGCCAGACTATGCCAGACTATGACAAGACTATGACAAGGCTATGACAAGACTATGCCAGACTATGCCAAGACAATGCCAAGACTATGAAAAGACTATGCCAGACCATGAAAGACTATGAAAAGACTATGCCAGACTACGCCAGACTATAACAAGGCTATGACAAGACTATGCCAGACTATGACAAGACTATGACAAGACTATGACAAGACTATGCCAGACAACGACAAAACTATGCCAAGACTATGACAAGACTATGACAAGACTATGCCAGACTATGACAAGACTATGCCAAGACTATGACAAGACTATGACAAGACTATGACAAGACTATGACAAGACTATACCAGACTATGACAAGACCATGTCAGACAATGAAAGACTATGACAAGATTCTGCCAGACTATGCCAGACTATGCCAGACAATGACAAGACTATGCCAGACAATGACAAGACTATGCCAAGACTATGAAAAGACTATGCCAGACTATGACAAAACTATGACAAGACTATGCCAGACTACACCAGACTATGACAAGACTATGACAAGACTATGCCAGACTACGCCAGACTACGACAAGACAATGACAAGGACTATGCCAGACTATAACAAGACTATGCCATACTATGCAAGACTATGACAAACTATGACAAGACTATGCCAAGACTATGCCAAGACTATGCCAGACTATGACAAGACTACGACAAGACTATGCTAGACTATGTCAGACTATGAAAGACTATGAAAGACCATGCCAGACTAAGTCAGACTATGACAAGACTACGACAAGACTATGATAAGACTATGCCAAGACAATGCCAAGACTTTGCCAAGACTATGTCAGACTTTGCCAAGACTATGTCAGACTATGACAAGACTATGACAAGACTACAACAAGACTATATAAGACTATGCCAAGACTCTGCCAAGACTCTGCCAAGACTATGACAAGACTATGACAAGACTATGCCAAAACTATGCCAGACTATGCCAGACTATGACAAGACTACGACAAGACTATGACAAGACTATGCCAGACTATGACAAGACTATGCCAGACTATGTCAAGACAACGACTATGACAAGACTATGCCAAACTTTGCCAAGACTATGAAAATACTATACCAGACTATGACAAGACTATGACAAGACTACGACAAGACTATATAAGACTATGCCAGGCTATGCCAGACCATGAAAGATTATGACAAGACTATGCCAGACCATGACAAGACTATGCCAAGACTATGAAAAGACTATGCCAGACCATGAAAGACTATGACAAGACTATGCCAGACTACGCCAGACTATAACAAGACTATGACAGACTATGACAAAACTATGACAAGACTATGCCAGACTACACCAGACTATGACAAGACTATGACAAGACTATGCCAGACTACGCCAGACTACGACAAGACAATGACAAGGACTATGCCAGACTATAACAAGACTATGCCATACTATGCAAGACTATGACAAACTATGACAAGACTATGCCAAGACTATGCCAAGACTATGCCAGACTATGACAAGACTACGACAAGACTATGCTAGACTATGCCAGACTATGAAAGACTATGAAAGACCATGCCAGACTAAGTCAGACTATGACAAGACTACGACAAGACTATGATAAGACTATGCCAAGACAATGCCAAGACTTTGCCAAGACTATGTCAGACTTTGCCAAGACTATGTCAGACTATGACAAGACTATGACAAGACTACAACAAGACTATATAAGACTATGCCAAGACTCTGCCAAGACTATGACAAGACTATGACAAGACTATGCCAAAACTATGCCAGACTATGCCAGACTATGACAAGACTACGACAAGACTATGACAAGACTATGCCAGACTATGACAAGACTATGCCAGACTATGTCAAGACAACGACTATGACAAGACTATGCCAAACTTTGCCAAGACTATGAAAATACTATACCAGACTATGACAAGACTATGACAAGACTACGACAAGACTATATAAGACTATGCCAGGCTATGCCAGACCATGAAAGATTATGACAAGACTATGCCAGACCATGACAAGACTATGCCAAGACTATGAAAAGACTATGCCAGACCATGAAAGACTATGACAAGACTATGCCAGACTACGCCAGACTATAACAAGACTATGACAGACTATGCCAGACTATGCCAGACAATGAAAGACTATGACAAGACTATGCCAGACTATGACAAGACTATGACAAGACTATGCCAGACAACGACAAGACTATGACAAGACTATGCCAGACTACGCCAGACTATGCCAAGACTATGCCAAGACTATGCCAAGACTATGCCAGACTATGACAAGACTATGACAAGACTATGCCAAGACTATGCCTGACTATCACAAGACTATGACAAGACTATGACAAGACTATGCCAAGACTATGCCTGACTATGCCTGACTATCACAAGACTATGACAAGACTATGACAAGACTATGCCAGACTATGAGAAGACAACGACAAGACTATGACAAGACTATGACAAGACTATGCCAGACTTTGCCAAGACTATGAAAAGACTATACCAGACTATGACAAGACTATGACAAGACTATGCCAAGACAATGCCAAGACTATGTCAAGACTGTCAGACTATGACAAGACTATGACACGACTATGACAAGACTATATAAGACTATGCCAGACTACGACAAGACTATGACAAGACTACGCCAGACTATGACAAGCCTATGACAAGACTATGACAAGACTATGCCAGACTATGACAAGACTATGCCAAGACAATGCCAAGACTATGTCAAGACTGTCAGACTATGACAAGACTATGACACGACTATGACAAGACTATATAAGACTATGCCAAGACTACGACAAGACTATGACAAGACTACGCCAGACTATGACAAGCCTATGACAAGACTATGACAAGACTATGCCAGACTATGACAAGACTATGCCATACTATGACAAGACTATGACAAGACTATGACAAGCCTATGACAAGTCTACGCCAGACTATGACAAGCCTATGACAAGACTATGCCAGACTATGCCAGACCATGCCAAGACTATGCCAAGAATATGACAAGACTACGCCAAGACTATGACAAGACTATGACAGACTATGCCAGGCTATGCCAGACTATAACAGGCTATACCAGACTATGCCAAACTATGACAGACTTTGACAGACTATGTCAGAGTATGCCAGACTATACGAGACTATACCAGACTGTGACAAGACTATGACAGACTATGCCAGGCTACACCAGGCTATGCCAGGCTATGCCAGACTATAACAGGCTATATCAGACTATGCCAGACTATGCCAGACTATGACAGACTTTGCCAGACTATGCCAGAGTATGCCAGACTATATGAGACCATACCAGAATATGACATACTGTGCCATTGGGTCCACTAAGAGACACACTAAACAAATCAACAGACAGCATCCATGCTGCATAGGAAGGCTAACACAGCAGTCTGTCCTGAAGCAACACAAGGTTCCCTCTGGGCAGTAGGAGGGGTGCATCCCTTGAGTGGGTTGATTCACTGATGTGATCTTCCGGTCCGGGTTGGCGCCCCCCTCGGGTTTATGCAGTGGGTGAGATCTTCGTGGGCAATACTCAGCCTTGTCTCAGGGTAGTAGGTTGGTGGTTGAAGATATCCCTCTGGTGGTGTGGGGGCTGTGCTTTGGCAAAGTGGGTTGGGTTATATCCTGCCTGTTTGGCCCTGTCCGGGGATATTGTCGGACAGGGCCACACTGTCTCCCGACCCCTCCTGTCTCAGCCTCCAGTTTTTATGCTGCAATAGTTTGTGTCGAGGGGCTAGGGTTAGTCTGTTATATCTGGAGTATTTCTCAAGTCTTATCCTGTGTCCTGTGTGAATTTAAGTATGCTCCCTCTAATTCTCTATCTATCTCGCTTCTCTTTCTCTCTCTCTTTCTCTCTCTCTTTCTCTCTCTCTCTCTCTCTCTCTCTCTCTCTCTCTCTCTCTCTCTCTCTCTCTCTCGGAGGACCTCAGCCCTAGGACCATGTCCCAGGCCTGATGACTCTTTGCTGTGCTCAGTCCACCTGGTCATGCTGCTGCACAGTTTCAACTGTTCTGCCTGCGGCTATGGAACCTTGACCTGTTCACCGGACGTGCTACCTTGTCCCGGACCTGCTGTTTTTGACTCTCTCGCTCCCGCACCTGCTGTCTCTAACTCTGAATGAAAAGCCAACTGACATTTACTCCTGAGGTGCTGACCTGTTGCACCCTCTACAACCACTGTGATTATTATTATCTGACCCTGCTGGTCATCTATGAACGTTTGAACATCTTGGCCATGTTCTGTTATAATCTCCACCCGGCACAGCCAGAAGAGGACTGGCCACCCCTCAGAGCCTGGTTCCTCTCTAGGTTTCTTCCTAGGTTCCGACCTTTCTAGGGAGATTTTCCTAGCCACCGTGCTTCTACATCTGTATTGCTTGCAGTTTGGGCTTTTAGGCTGGGTTTCTGTATAGCACTTTGTGACATCTGATGATGTAAAAAGCGCTTTATAAATACATTTGACTGATTGATTGATAGTCTCCTCTGAGCAGTAGTCTCCTCTGAGCAGTAGTCTCCTCTGGGGAGTAGTCTCCTCTGGGGAGTAGTCTCCTCTGGGCAGAAGTCTCCTCTGGGCAGTAGTCTCCTCTGGCCAGTAGTCTCCTCTGGGGAGTAGTCTCAGATATCCCAGACCTTGTAGCAATGTAAACTAGGCAACAGCTGGAGCATTGGTACATCGCCGGAAGCAACCAGACGATATGGGCAGAGACGGAAGGGTCTACTAATACTCTGATGTCTATTCAGTCTGCTCATCATTAGCCAAGGGATAGTCTATGCAGTCTGCTCATCATTAGCCAAGGGATAGTCTATGCATTCTGATCATTATTAGCCAAGAGATAGTCTATGCAGTCTGCTCATTATTAGCCAAGGGGTAGTCTATGCATTCTGCTCATCATTAGCCATGGGATAGTCTATGCAGTCTGCTCATTATTAGCCAAGGGGTAGTCTATGCAGACTTCTCATCATTAGCCAAGGGATAGTCTATGCAGACTGCTCATCATTAGCCAAGGGATAGTCTATGCAGACTGCTCATCATTAGCCAAGGGGTAGTCTATAAAGTCTGCTCATCATTAGCCAAGCGATAGTCTATGCAGACTGCTCATCATTAGCCAAGGGATAGTCTATGCATTCTGCTCATCATTAGCCAAGGGATAGTCTATGCAGACTGCTCATAATTAGCCAAGGGATAGTCTATGCAGACTGCTCATAATTAGCCAAGGGATAGTCTATGCAGTCTGCTCATCATTAGCCAAGGGATAGTCTATGCAGACTGCTCATATTTAGCCAAGGGATAGTCTATACAGTCTGCTCATCATTAGCCAAGGGATAGTCTATGCAGTCTACTCATTATTAGCCAAGGGATAGTCTATGCAGTCTGCTCATCATTAGCCAAGGGATAGTCTATGCAGTCTGCTCATCATTAGCCAAGGGATAGTCTATGCAGTCTGCTCATCATTAGCCAAGGGATAGTCTATGCAGTCTGCTCATCATTAGCCAAGGGATAGTCTATGCAGTCTGCTCATCATTAGCCAAGGGATAGTCTATGCAGTCTGCTCATTATTAGCCAAGGGGTAGTCTATGCATTCAGCTCATTATTAGCCAAGGGATAGTCTATGCATTCTGCTCATCATTAGCCATGGGATAGTCTATGCAGTCTGCTCATTATTAGCCAAGGGGTAGTCTATGCAGACTTCTCATCATTAGCCAAGGGATAGTCTATGCAGACTGCTCATCATTAGCCAAGGGATAGTCTATGCAGACTGCTCATCATTAGCCAAGGGGTAGTCTATAAAGTCTGCTCATCATTAGCCAAGCGATAGTCTATGCAGACTGCTCATCATTAGCCAAGGGATAGTCTATGCATTCTGCTCATCATTAGCCAAGGGATAGTCTATGCAGACTGCTCATAATTAGCCAAGGGATAGTCTATGCAGACTGCTCATCATTAGCCAAGGGATAGTCTATGCAGTCTGCTCATCATTAGCCAAGGGATAGTCTATGCAGACTGCTCATATTTAGCCAAGGGATAGTCTATACAGTCTGCTCATCATTAGCCAAGGGATAGTCTATGCAGTCTACTCATTATTAGCCAAGGGATAGTCTATGCAGTCTGCTCATCATTAGCCAAGGGATAGTCTATACAGTCTGCTCATCATTAGCCAAGGGATAGTCTATGCCACGTGTCAAACTCAAGGCTCATTCAATCTGGCCTGCGGGTGGTTTGAGTAGTTTTCCCTCAGGAAAATGTTGTAGAAATTATAATATACCTATATTTATAGCCTCTTCACTCTGTCCAGCTTGCTAACAGTCATAGAAACTAAAGCTAGACAGTCAGGGAGCATACATTTTTATTTTATGTTCATGCAAAATTTGACGGCGATGAAATATAACATTATAAATGTGGCCCATCGGACCTCGGGGAAGAACGAATGCGCTCCTGTGGAGAAAATTTGTTTGACACCCCTGGTCTATGCAGACAGCTCATCAAGAGAGGGCTTGATTTACTTTGTTGATATGGCAGTACGCACCCCGCTAGAGGCTATACTGATTACTCTGCATATTCATTTGGTCAGTGCATTTACCCAGCCTTTCTCTTTTGTCTATGAGAAGGATGGAGGCTGATGACACTAGGGAAAAGCTGGCAGAGAAAGTACTTTTCTGTAGAAGGTGAAGTATCTTATATTACTTATAACTGCTTCCCTGTGAGCACAGTTAGCAATCACTGTGAAGCATGTTTCTCTCAGACCTAGGTCTGAGAGAAACATGCTTCACAGTGATTGCTAACTGCTTCCCTGTGCTCCTAGGTCTGAAAAACATGCTTCACAGCGATTGCTAACTGCTTCCCTGTGCTCCTAGGTCTGAGAGAAAAATGCTTCACAGCAATTGCTAATGGCTTCCCTGAGCTCCAAGGTCTGAGAGAAACATGATTGCCAAAGAAGACGTATTTGTTGTATGTTTGTCAGCAAAACCATTATCCTAAAATCATGAATTATTCATATTATTCCTGTGCTTGCTAATTTTGCCAAGTGTGATTAATATTTGGTTTGGTTTAGTTCCATCACAGACTTCAAACTGTCTGATGCGTGTTTTATGTGTGCTGCTGATAATTGCACAGTGAGATAATATTTGGTTGGCTGTATAGCTCAGGACCCTAAGCAGAAAGAAAATGCACATGAATGACAAATTAAAGTCAAACCCAATTAGTTAAGTTCAGTTCTTTGAACACAACTCTTGCAAAGCACAAAACCTGAGGTTAACCCCTCCTGTGGGTGATCCACAAAACACTGAACCTGAGGCTACCCCCTCCTGTGGGTGATCCACAAAGCACTGAACTGAAGCTACCCCCTCCTGTAGGTGATCCACAAAGCACTGAACCTGAAGCTGCGCCCTCCTGTGGGTGATCCACAAAGCACTGAACTGAAGCTACACCCTCCTGTAGGTGATCCACAAAACACTGAACTGAGGTTACCCCCTCCTGTAGTGATCCACAAAGCACTAAACTGAGGTAACCCCCTCCTGTAGGTGACCCACAAAGCACTGAACCAGAAGCTACCCCTTGCTGTGGGTGATCCACAAAGCACTGAACTAAGGTTACCTCCTGTAGGTGATCCACAAAGCACTGAACTGAGGTTACCCCCTCCTGTAGGTGATCCACAAAGCACTGAACCTGAAGCTACCCCCTCCTGTGGGTGATCCACAAAGCACTGAACTGAGGTTACCCCCTCCTGTAGGTGATCCACAAAGCACTGAACTGAGGTTACCCCCTCCTGTAGGTGATCCACAAAGCACTGAACTGAGGTTACCCCCTCCTGTAGGTGATGCACAATGTATTCAGCTCCTGTAACACACCTGTTCAAAGAGCTAGCCCAAGACGGACAAACACTTCAGCCTTTTCCATATTCTGAAAATATACTGTTTCACTCAAACTCTGTTTATGGTCTTTGAAGACGGAGTAGCTCTTGTAGAGGTCATGAACTCTTCTCAACCCCCTGACGACCAACCATCCTAAGTAACACAGGAGCTCTAATTCCAATCCCTCATGGATGTAGGCCACAGTTCCATGTTTCAATGTGATACGTGTTTGAGACATACTGTATAGATATATATATTTTTAATCTGAAAAGAGGATTGCTAACAAATCCATTTGTGTAACATATTGTCAAAACAGGAATTTATTCATAATTTTCAAGCAGTGACTTGCCTATCACAATCTGTATTTCTAACAGCATTAGCTAAGCAACAGAGAGGGGATCTTCTGAATCCAGTGGTATATTTTCAGCACACACAACAGATGAGACTAGGGAAGTCAGTAGGGCTTATGGAGGAGCATCTTGTAAGAACTCCCCGCTGGTGTGTGATGATGAACAGGGATGAGAGCAGGAGAGTGGCGGCGCCCACAGAGGTGGGATCCACAGGCACCGTCTGTCTGATGTTACTGGAGGCGGCGTGGCACACGCTAGCCAGGGTGGAATTCCATGATGGAAATGAAAGGAAGCAGTAATGGCAGGAGCGCTGGGACTTCCATTTTGCCACTACACAGGGGAGTGTCCTCAGGAGACGACTGGCTGTGAGGTTGACTGACAGTCAGCCCTATGTGTTGGGCGCGTGTGTAATGTTTCATTTATCACCTGGGAGATCTGGTAGGAGATCAGTTAACGTAGATCAAAACAGTCCTGATCTACACGTTCTGTGTAGCAAACTAAAACTAACTTCTAAAACATATCAGGCTAGTGTTGAAAGTTGAATGCAGAGGAGAAACCAGATTCTCTCTAGACTAAATAAATAATGGCTTCAGGCTGGCAGAAGCATATCCTCAGAAGAATATCAAGGCTGTACTTTATCTCATTGTCAATTTAGACACATTCTACATCCCTACTTACTGTAGAACAAAACCTGGTCTGATATACAGCACCGGTCAAAAGTTTGGACACACCTACCCATTCAAGGGTTTTTCTTTATTTTTACTATTTTCTACATTGTAGAATGATAGTGGAGTCATCGAAACTATGAACTAACACACATGGAATCATGTAGTAACCAAAAAAGTGTTAAACAAATCAAAATATATTTTATATTTGAGATTCTTCAAAGTAGCCACCCTTTGCCTTGATGACAGCTTTGCACACTTTTGGCACTCAACCGCCTTCATGAGGCAGTCAACTGGAATGCATTTCAATTAATGCGTTTGAGCCAATCGGTTGTGTTGTGACAAGGTAGGGGTGGTATACAGAAGATTTTTCCCTATTTGGAAAAATACCAAGTCCATATTATGGCAAGAACAGCTCAAATAAACAAAGAGAAATGACAGTCAATCATTACATTAAGACATCAAGGTCAGTCAATGGAACATTTCAAGAACTTTGAAAGTGTCTTCAAGTGCACTTGCAAAAACCATCAATCACTATGATGAAACTGGCTCTCATGAGGATCGCCACAGGAAAGGAAGACCCAGAGTTACCTCTGCTGCAGAGGATATGTTCATTAGAGTTAACAGCACCTCAGATTGTAGCCTAAATAAATGTTTCACAGAGTTCAAGTAACAGACATATCTCAACATCAACTGTTCTGAGGAGACTGTGTGAATCAGGCCTTCATGGTGTGGGGGGTGCTTTGCTGGTGACACTGTCAGTGATTTATTAGAATTCAAGGCACACTTAACCAGCAAGGCACACTTAACCAGATTTTAAAATAACTACCTCATCTCTGTACCCCTCACATACAATTATCTGTAAGGTCGCTCAGTGAATTTCAAACACAGATTCAACCACAAAGACCAGGGAGGTTTTCCAATGCCTAGCAAAGAAGGGCACATATTGGTAGATTGGTCAACAACAACAACAAAAAAACAGACATTGAAAATCCCTTTGAGCACTGTGAAGTTATTAATTACACTTTGGATGGTGTATCGATACACCCATTCACTACAAAGATACAGGCGTCCTTCCTAACTCAATTACCGGAGAGGAAGGAAACCGCTTAGGGATTTCACCATGAGGCCAATGGTGACTTTAAAACAGTTACAGAGTTTAATGGCTGTTATGGGAGAAAACTAAGGATGGATCAACAACATTGTAGTTACTCCACAATACTAACCTAAATGACAGAGTGAAATGAAGGAAGATATAAAAATATTCCAAAACATGCATCCTGTTTCCAATAAGTCACTAAAGTAAAGCTGACAAAACAATTGGCAAATGAATTATGTCCTGAATACAAAGCGTTATGTTTGGAGCAAATCCAACACATCACTCAGTGCCTCGCTTCATATTTTCAAGCATAGTGGTGGCTGCATCAAGTTATGGGTATGCAAGGACATCAAGTTTATGATAAAAAGAAACGGAATGGAGCTAAACACTGGCAAAATCCTTAAAGTAAACCTGGTTCAGTCTGCTTTTCAACAGACACTGGGAGACATATTCACCTTTCAGCAGGACAATAACCTAAAACACAAGGCCAAATATACACCGGAGTTGCTTTCCAAGACCACATAGAATATTCCTGAGTGGCCGAGTTACAGTTATGACTTAAATCAGCATGAAAATCTATGTCAAGACTTGAAAATGGCTGACTAGCAATGATGAACAACCAACTTGCAAGTATTGTACAATCCAGGTGTGCAACGCTCTTAGAGCACTGTTATCACTACCAAAGGTGGTTCTAACATGTATTGTCTCAGGGGTGAATACTTATGTAAATGAGATATTTCTGTATTTCATTTTCAATAGATTTGCTAAAATATCTGAAAACATGTTTTCACTTTGTCATTATGGGGTATTGTGTGTAGAATTCAGGTTGTAACAACAAAATGTGGAATATATGCCACTCCAAATTGAGCTCAGGTGCACCCAATTTCCTTTGATCATCCTTGAGATGTCAATACAACTTGATTGGAGTCCACCTGTGGCCAATTCAATGGTTTGGACATCATTTAGAAAACATTTCTAGAGTGTTGAAAGTTTCCAAGAGCACAGTGGTCTCCATCATTGGTAAATGGAAAATAAATATGGAACTACCCAGAGTGACCAGATGGAAGCCACTCCTGAGAAAAGGCACATGACAGCACGCCTGGAGTTTACAAAAAGACACGTGAAAGACTCAGAGCAAAAACAAAAAAAATGGACTCTTTGGCCTGAATGCAAAGCGCTGTGTCTGGAGAAAATCAGGCACAGCTCATTACCCCATCCCTACCGTGAAGTATGGTGGTGGCAGCATCATGGTATGGGGATGCTTTCCAGCTGCAGGGACAGGGAGTCTGGTAAGGATAGAGGGAACAATGAATGGAACCAAATACAAGCAAATCATTGATGAGAACCTGCTTCAGATTGCAAACGTCCTTAGACTGGGGTGAAGATTTACATTCCAACAGGATGACCTCAAGCATACAGCCAAAGCAACGCTAGAATGGATTCAGAACAAGAATGTGAAAGTCCTTGAGTGGCCCAGCCAAAGCCCAGAATTGAATCCCATGGAAAATCTGTAGAAAAACTTGAAGATTGCTCTTCAAGGCCGATCCCCATCTAACTTAACAGAGATTGAGAAAATCTGCAAGGAAGAATGGGAGAAAATCCCCAAATCCAATCCCCAAGACGACTCAAAGCTGATCCAGACATACTCAAGGCGACTCAAAGCTGATTCAGACATCCCCAAGATGACTCAAAGCTGATCCAGACATCCCCAAGACGACTCAAAGCTGATCCAGACATCCCCAAGACGACTCAAAGCTGATCCAGACATCCCCAAGATGACTCAAAGCTGATCCAGACATGCTCAAGATGACTCAAAGCTGATCCAGACATGCTCAAGATGACTCAAAGCTGTAATAGCCACCAAAGGTGCTTCTACAAAGTATTGACTCAGGTGTGTGACTACTTATTGAAAATGAAACACAGATTACATTTACATAAATGTACTAAGATTTCTAAAAACATGTTTTCACTTTGTCATTATGGAGTATTTTGTGTAGATATATTTAATCCATTCTCAATTCAGGCTGTAACAATAAAATGTGGAATAAGTCAAGGGGTATGAATACTCTGATGGCACTGTATATATTGTTTGTAGGCTTGTTGGGCTTTATGAATTGTTTATTTCTATGTGTTGGGCTGTAGCTGAGATTATTCTTTACAGAGTCAAGTATATTTGTCCAGGTCTCAATTGTTCCCTGACTTGCACCATTTATTCTCACTGTCGCTAATTATAATGTAGTAACTTCTAATAGTAACTGTAGCCCTTGGCGAATTGGGAGTCAGGTGATTGCCATCTAAGAGCCAGCAGTAATCGTCTCTGATTAATTGATTCAAGGGGCTATCATCGTTAAGTAACAGATGCAAAGCCTTGGAATATTTACATTTATGCACTTTGAAATGTAATCACTTTGCCCCAAAAGCATTTAACTGCAGGGCTGTCCCACATCATATGGAGGAATGTGCCTACCTGATTTAGGGGACACAGTGAATAGTTGGGAGTTCTGGCCAATTCCATCCAAAAACTTTTTCTTGGTGTCAAATACAGTCTGTATAAGTGTATAGATTTATGGTTTGGATTATGGGATGCCAAGATCATATTTTTACATATTCTGTTCCAGTTAAAGGGTTGTTCAGATTCAATTAGATCTGTGTACCATACTTTAATGGCTCGCTCAGAATAAGAGCTTTCCAAAAGGGAGATCTTTTCTTTGGGAGCCCAGATAATTTATTTATAAATCCCATCATTGGATGGTTTACAAATTGGATTTCCCAAGGGACTCTAGGCCAGCATTGCTGACCAACGTTGTAAATATAGAAAAAAAAAGCATTTGCCTGGTAATGTGTCTTTCAAATTACTGTCCATGATTTCAGCAAGGGTACAGATTCCACATTTGGACCATTTGGGGGGATGCAAAAGGCCACCCTCCAGATAACATGGCATGACATTTCGATTCCCAGCAACAATGTTTCTAAATGTTGCATCAAATTTAAATTGTGTGAGCAGTAATAGGACAAAAGTGTAGTTTACTGTTTAAGGGATATCAGTGGAGACCACCTCTTCCAGGGCAATAGGAGACATCGTATTACATTGTTTAAGGGATATATCAGTGAAGACAACCTCTTCCAGGGCAATAGGAGACACCATATTTCTCTCTATACTCAGCCAGCAATAGGAGACACCATATTTCTCTCTATACTCAAGCCAGCGTGCGGAAGAATCATGCGTAAACCAATTTATGATGGGGTGTAATGCTTGTGCCTGGAAATAAATTTAAAGTTCGATACGGATAGTCCACGGTCTTTCCCTCTTTGTTAATTTTTATCCGGGCTCACTTACCTTGCCATAAAGGGCTCCCAAGTGGCACAGCAGTCTAAGGCAATGCATCTCAGTGCAAGAGGCATCACTACAGTCCCTGGTTCGATTCCATGCTGTATCACATCTAGCCATGATTGAGAGTCCCATAGGGCAGCGCACAATTGGCCCAGCGTGGTCCGGGTTTTGCCATCATTGTAAATAAGAATTTGTTCTTTACTGACTTGCCTAGTTAAATACAGTTTCAATTAAAATGTTTTATTTTTATAAATACACACTTTGAAAACACATTATGGACTTTATCCCAATAGCCAGAAGGGGGAAACGATTGAGATTCCATTGGTAGAGATGGAGTCCTCCATCAGGGTTGAGAGAGGCAGTAGGGCAGATTTGGTCCGATTTATTTAGTGGAGATGGAGCTAAATTTGTCTATGATCTTCAAAGCTCTTGAGAGGAATTAGGATACACTGCCTAGATAAAGTAAGATATCGTCGGCGTATAATGATATGCTATGATCCATGGATTTGAGATTGGTGTAATTTTTGGATTGTCGAATTGCCTGGGCCAGGGTCTCCCTAGACAAAAACAGCAGAGGTGAGATGGGATCACCTTGCCTGCTACTTCTAGGGTATGAATACTTTCTGAAGGCACTGTTTAAGACAAATATGATTTTCTCCAATAAAAATCAGGGAGAGGGTTTCAACACTTCTAATTCAGGTGAACCTAACATTTAACCTGCTATGCTGAACAGTCAAGCAGAGGTTGGTTACCCTCAGTAATCGCTCTTAATAAAATCCCAGTACTTAAAACATATAGAATGGTAGATCTAAACAAAGACACAGCAGTGATCTGAGATTCAGCACCATGGACCACGGCAGAATCAAAATCCTGGAATTGGAGAACTCAGCGCAACATGAATGTGGACAGCGACCATACAATGACTGGTAGAACCCATTGGATAAAGAAAGGAAGACAAAATCAGGAAGAGACAGGGCTGAATTGGAAGACTCCTGCACCAACTATCTTCTATGCAACTTTCTTTGTCTCAGAGCAAGTATTAACCAATCCCAGCACACATTTAAATTTCATAATACAATTGGGGGAAAAAAGGTTGCACACTTTAACATGAATCCTCATCTTTATTGATCAGACATGATTCATGTTTTCCTTTATTATGTGAACGTCTGTTCGCCTGTGACCAATCCACATCTGTCAGGCTGTTTGATTTGCAGTATGCAAGACAATAACCCTAGTTGACTCTCGCTAAATTTGAATACTATAAGTGCAGACAGGCGTTTGCGCGATATGACACACCAACCCCCCCTATATGTCTAATTCTTTCAGGTTACATTATTTTCTCTCTCTTGAGCATTCAGACACTTAATCTTGTAATACTTCAGATGGTAGTGATACAGACTGTCTGGTCAGAGTAAGACCACAGTCACCTTTAACAGCTCAAATGTTTCTTAGACACCCATTTTAACATGACAGGCTCCTCATGTTGCTCTACAACTGCACTATGTCAATACGAGAGGCCAATAGAACTGCCGTTATTGTGGAAAGCCTAATCTTTAAAAAGAGATTAATTAAACATACACCACAAATAATTTTAAAAAGGAGCTACACGTCATATTTTTGAGGGCAGCAAATCTCGTCAAATAAAGCCTGTGGCTGTAGTACAATGGGTTAGTGTGTGGCTCAGGCCCAGTCAATTTGACAACAGCCAGTTTGTCTTTTATAGACAAATAAGAGCTTTTTGGGGTAAAATATTGTGTAACATCATTCCACTATTACTGTAGATACAGTATATTAAAATACATTTACATTTCTAAAGCTTGTTTGAAGGACACAAAATTTACTTTTTGGTACAAAAGCCACTGTGGCAGGAAGATTTTTTTATTTTTTTTTTATTTTAAATCTACCAGCCACTTTTGGTATATTGATTAATTTCATTTTTAACCAAAATATCAGACAAAAATGTTCACCTGCACCTTTAAGGGCGGGAGGTTACCGTGGCAGCGCAACTCGAGTATTGTTTCTGCCTGTGAGATTGACTAGTAGAAGCGTGGTCTTCTCTTCCCTAGCAGTTGAAATTCAAACATAGAAAAACAACCTAGCTTGTCACCAAAACAATGGAAATAGCCAAGAAACACAAGGACAGGGTTTCACTTCAGTAGACTTTCTTTTCAAGTAAATTAGACCAACTTTAATGCCTGTGCACAGCACTTCTAAAAATGTAATCTTTCACTCAGCTCTTCACGTGTGCACAGCCCCCAGCCAGGCTGTGTTGCAGAGCGAGGTGGAATAGGCTATATATTACCAGCTATGAAACAAAAATGGCAGAAATATTTTGAAAACAGCTACTGCAGCATATATGTTATAAATGTGATCAAACTTGACTTTTTATATTCACAAATGCGAGTGAAATACTTGCACTGTGGAGTCCTGACCACCCGGCGACATGGCAGGTGAAAAATCCACATTTGGCAGGTGTTAATTTTAGGTCCTGATTGTTTGCCTCCATTTATTGGGATTGTTGGACATCGTAGTAATGGTTCTCTTCAATGGGTGGTGCTGAAGGATCCATTCCACTCTGCTTCATTTGGACGGCGATGTCAAATAGGTAGTCATAACATTCACACCTGGAACAAGACACACGGATAATCCATTACCACACAAACCTCTAGAAGGCACCAATGATGCATTTAAAACAGTGATACATCCAGTCTAAATGACACATTCACAGTAATACTTCTACAAACATTACTTTTATAATATTTATAATTATTAGTTAATCACCTATATAAAACATTGTGTTACTTCATAATTATTCATTAACTCACATGGTCTTGGCTTTCTCCCAGGACTCCCCCCACACGTAGACGCCGTGGCGCCGGACGAGAACCGCACAGGAGTCTGGGTACTGCTCCATGGCCAGCGCCATGCGCTCCTTCAGGTCCCTCTCCTCCGGGGTGTTCTCAATGATGGGGACCACCAGCGTTTCATCATATCTACACACACACACACACACACACACACACGTGTGTGTGAGCAGAATGCACAGTCATAGGGACACTATCTAAAATCAAGTGTCAGTTTCCCCTGGTTGAAAATGTGCCAAAATTGACAGGAGTTACAAGGTAACATCTGGATTTCCACATTCATTTCCATAAACTGCCGTGGCTGGAGTGTTTCAGTACAGACATTCACACTGTAGTACATTGGCAGGTAGCTTAGTGATTCGAGCGTTGGGCCAGTAACCAGAAGGTTGTTAGATCAAATCCCTGAGCTGACAAGGTAAAAATCTGTCGTTCCGTCCCTGAGCAAGGCAGTTAACCCAGTGTTCCCCGGGCACTGAAGACGTGGATGTCGATTAAGCAGCCCCCCTCACATCTGATTCAGAGAGAGTGAATTTCCGGCGCCGACAGAGATGGCCGCCTCGCTTCGTGTTCCTAGGAAACTATGCAGTATTTTTTATTTTTTTATGTGTTATTTCTTACATTGTTACCCCAGGTAATCTTAGGTTTTATTACATACAGTCGGGAGGAACTATTCGATATAAGAGCAACGTCAACTCACCAACATTACGACCAGGAATACGACTTTCCCGAAGTGTCTGTTTTGCCCACCACCCAGGACAATGGATCGGATCCCAGCTGGCGACCCAAAACAACGGCGCCGTAGAAGGGGCAGACGGAGCGGTCTTCTGGTCAGGCTCCGTAGACGGGCACATCGCGCACCGCTCCCGAGCATACTACTCGCCAATGTCCAGTCTCTTGACAACAAGGTAGACGAAATCTGTGCAAGGGCAGCCTTCCAGAGAGACATCAGAGACTGTAACGTTCTTTGTTTCACGGAAACATGGCTCACTCGAGACACGCTATCGGAGTCTGTACAGCCAGCTGGTTTCTTCACGCATCGCGCCGACAGAAACAAGCATCTTTCTGGTAAGAAGAAGGGCGGGGGTGTATGCCTTATGATTAACGAGATGTGGTGTGATCATAAAAACATACAGGAACTCAAGACCTTCTGTTCACCTGACTTAGAATTTCTCACAATCAAATGCCGACCACATTATCTACCTAGAAAATTCTCTTCGATTATAATCACAACCGCATATATCCCCCCCAAGCAGACATCGATGGCCCTGAACGAACTTCATTTGACTCTATGTAAACTGGAAACCACATATCCTGAGGCTGCATTTATTGTAGCTGGCGATTTTAACAAGGCTAATCTGAAAACAAGGCTCCCTAAATTCTATCGGCATATCGATTGCGCAACCAGGGCTGGTAAAACCCTAGATCATTGTTATTCTAACTTCTGCAACGCATATAAGGCCCCCCCCCACCCTCCTTTCAGAAAATTTGACCACAACTCCATTTTGTTGCTTCCAGCCTATAGACAGAAACTGAAACAGGAAGCTCCCGCACTCAGGTCTGTTCAACGCTGGTCCGACCAATCGGATTCCACGCTTCAAGATTGCTTCGATCACGTGGACTGGGATATGTTCCGCATTGCTGCGAAGAACATTGATGAATACGCTGATTCGGTGAGTGGGTTTATTAGCAAGTGCATCAGCGATGTCGTACCCACAGCGTCTATTAAAACATTCCCAAACCAGAAACTGTGGATTGATGGCAGCATTCGCGTAAAACTGAAAGCGCGAACCACTGCTTTTAATCAGGGCAAGGTGACCGGAAACATGACCGAATACAAACACTGTAGCTATTCCCTCTGCAAGGCAATCAAACAAGCTAAGCGTCAGTATAGTGACAAAGCAGAGTCGCAGTTCAACGGCTCAGACACGAGAGGTATGTGGCAGGGTCTACAGTCAATCACGGACTATAAAAGGAAAACCAGCCCCGTCGCGGACCAGGATGTCTTGCTCCCAGACAGACTAAACAACTTCTTTGCTCGCTTTGAGGACAATACAGTGCCACTGACACGGCCCGCTACAAAAACCTGCGGGCTCTCCTACACTGCAGCCGACGTGAGCAAAACATTTAAACGTGTCAAACCTCGCAAGGCTGCAGGCCCAGACAGCATCCCCAGCCGCGTCCTCAGAGCATGCGCAGACCAGCTGGCTGGTGTGTTTACGGACATATTCAATCAATCCTTATCCCAGTCTGCTGTCTCCACATGCTCAAGAGGGCCAGCCCTGTTCCTGTTCCCAAGAAAGCTAAGGTAACTGAGCTAAATGACTACCGCTCTGTAGCACTCACATCCGTCATCATGAAGTGCTTTGAGAGACTAGTCAAGGACCATATCACCTCCACCCTACCTGACACCCTAGACCCACTCCAATTTGCTTACCGCCCCAATAGGTCCACAGACGACGCAATCACACTGCCCTAGCCCATCTGGACAAGAGGAATACCTATGTGAGAATGCTGTTCAACGACTACAGCTCAGCATTTAACACCATAGTACCCTCCAAACTCGTCATCAAGCTCGAGACCCTGGGTCTCGACCCCGCCCTGTACAACTGGGTCCTGGACTTCCTGACGGGCCGCCCCCAGGTGGTGAGGGTAGGTAACAACATCTCCACCCCGCTGATCCTCAACACTGGGGCCCCACAAGGGTGCTTTGTCAGCCCTCTCCTGTACTCCCTGTTCACCCACGACTGCGTAGCCATGCACGCCTCCAACTCAATCAAGTTTGCAGACGACACTACAGTGGTAGGCTTGATTACCAACGACGAGACGGCCTACAAGGGAGGGGGTGAGGGCCCTCGGAGTGTGGTGTCGGGAAAATAACCTCACACTCAACGTCAACAAAACAAAGGAGATGATCGTGGACTTCAGGAAACAGCAGATGGAGCACCCCCCTATCCACATCGACGGGACAGTAGTGGAGAGGGTAGAAAGTTTTAAGTTCCTCTGCGTACACATCACAGACAAACTGAAATGGTCCACTCACAGACAGTGTTGTGAAGAAGGAGTAACAGTGCATCTTCAACCTCAGGAGGCTTAAGAAATGTGGCTTGTCACCTAAAACACTCAAACTTTTACAGATGCACAATCGAGAGCATCCTGTCGGGCTGTATCACCGCCTGGTACGGCAACTGCTCCGCCCATAACCGTAAGGCTCTCCAGAGGGTAGTGAGGTCTGCACAACGCATCACCGGGGGCAAACTACCTGCCCTCCAGGACACCTACAACACCCGATGTCACAGGAAGGCCAAAAAGATCATCAAGGACAACAACCACCCGAGCCACTGCCTGTTCACCCCGCTATCATCCAGAAGGCGAGGTCAGTACAGGTACATCAAAGCAGGGACCGAGAGACTGAAAAACAGCTTCTATGTCAAGGCCATCACTGTTAAACAGTCATCACTAACATTGAGTGGCTGCTGACAACATACAGACTCAAGTCCAGCCACTTTAATAATAGAAGAATTTATGTAATAAATGTATCACTAGCCACTTTAAACAATGCCACTTCATATAATGTTTACATACCCTACATTACTCATCTCATATGTATATACTGTACTCTATACCATCCACTGCATCTTGCCTATGCCGTTCTATACCATCACTCATTCATATATATTTTTTATGTACATATTCTTATTCATTCCTTCACACTTGTGTGTATAAGGTAATTGTTGTGAAATTGTTAGGTTAGATTACTCATTGGATATTACTGCATTGTTGGAACTAGAAGCACAAGCATTTCGGTACACTCGCATTAACATCTGCTAACCATGTGTATGTGACAAATAACATTTGATTTGATTTTGATTTGAGGGGTTGGGTTAAATGTGGAAAACACATTTCAGTTGAATGCATTCAGTTGGACAACTGACTAGGAAATCCCCTTTCCCATTGAGCACTTATACGACCGTCATTGGCGCTGGAGGTATCCTAGCCATGTGCCCACCTGTAGTTGGTGCTGGAGGTGTCCTAGCCATGTGCCCACCTGTAGTTGGTGCTGGAAGTGTCCTAGCCATGTGCCCACCTGTAGTTGGTGCTGGAGGTGTCCTAGCCATGTGCCCACCTGTAGTTGGTGCTGGAGGTGTCCTAGCCATGTGCCCACCTGTAGTTGGTGCTGGAGGTGTCCTAGCCATGTGCCCACCTGTAGTTGGTGCTGGAGGTGTCCTAGCCATGTGCCCACCTGTAGTTGGTGCTGGAGGTGTCCTAGCCATGTGCCCACCTGTAGTTGGTGCTGGAGGTGTCCTAGCCATGTGCCCACCTGTAGTTGGTGCTGGAGGTGTCCTAGCCATGTGACCACATGTAGTTGGTGCTGGAAGTGTCCTAGCCATGTGCCCACCTGTAGTTGGTGCTGGAGGTGTCCAAGCCATGTGCCCACCTGTAGTTGGTGCTGGAAGTGTCCTAGCCATGTGCCCACCTGTAGTTGGTGCTGGAAGTGTCCTAGCCATGTGCCCACCTGTAGTTGGTGCTGGAGGTGTCCTAGCCATGTGCCCACCTGTAGTTGGTGCTGGAGGTGCCCTTGCGGATTCCCTTTATCATCTCCTGGTGAGTTATGCGGAACTCCTTGCCAGGATAAAACAGAGTTGCCATGACGGCAGCCTTGGAGTGGGTGTGGATGACGGCCTGCGCCGCTGAGGAACAGGAGGGAGACAGTTAGCATGTTGGCCTATTAGAAGGTCTGTGGGTTTAACACAATACAGCCTCATTCCATCCCTAAAAGCTGTTGAAATAGGACAACTAAATATATTAGCTAGCCAGTGACAGTCCAAGCAGTGAAACCTCCTCTGAAACCTAAAGTAGGAAGTTTGCGCTTATGACAACTTTGTTGGCACAACATGTTGTTGTGAAGGTGGGTTTGTTTCCCAGGTAGTCAGACAGACACAGACCTCACCTCTAATAGTGCATCAACCATGAACAGAGAGCTCACCCCTCATAGTGTATCATTCATTAACAGAGAGAGCTCACCACTCATAGTATCATTCATGAACAGAGAGAGCTCACCGCTCATAGAGTATCATTCATTAACAGAGAGAGCTCACCCCTCATAGTATCATTCATTAACAGAGAGAGCTCACCCCTCATAGTGAAGGCATTCATAAACAGAGGGGTGCACTGGCTCTTCTTCAGCTTCTTCCAGGGGGGTGGGGAGCTGATGTCTCTCTCCTCCACATCACAGACAAACATGTCATCTGGCTACAGGGTGCAACACACACACACACACAAAAAAAACATATCTCCAGAAAACTGTCAAACTAAGTACTCCAAGTTCTCTATGATGATATGAAGGCAAAACACCAGGCCTGCTCACCTGTAGTCTCTCCTGTCTCTATGATGATATGGAGGCAAAACACCAGCCCTGTTCACCTGTAGTCTCTCCTGTCTCTACGATGATATGAAGGCAAAACACCAGCCCTGCTCACCTGTAGTCTCTCCTGTCTCTATGATGATGATATGGAGGCAAAACACCAGCCCTGCTCACCTGTAGTCTCTCCTGTCTCTATGATGATATGAAGGCAAAACACCAGCCCTGCTCACCTGTAGTCTCTCCTGTCTCTATGATGATGATATGGAGGCAAACCACCAGCCCTGCTCACCTGTAGTCTCTCCTGTCTCTATGATGATGATATGGAGGCAAAACACCAGCCCTGCTCACCTGTAGTCTCTCCTGTCTCTATGATGATGATATGGAGGCAAAACACCAGCCCTGCTCACCTGTAGTCTCTCCTGTCTCTATGATGATGATATGAAGGCAAAACACCAGCCCTGCTCACCTGTAGTCTCTCCTTCTGCACACCAGACGGGGCAATGTAGATCTGATCTCTAAGTACAACAAAATGGGGAGATGAATGTTCATTAGCTAGCATCTCTCTCTCTCTCTCAAGACCAAGACACGTATGAGGTTTTGAATTTAAAAAAATTATTCAACAATATTAAAATCAGAGCACTTACCCACGTCTCAAACTTAGCCCTCCTCCTGTCCCAGTAACCCAGCCGAGCTGGTAGAAAAGACGACACAACTCTGGGATGAGAACCCGTGGATGTTCCTTGTCCTGAAACAAGGTGGCGGGGAAACAGTACATTACCCAGACATCATAATGGCTCATCATTTACCTCTCCCCACTCTTTCTGGGTCTCAGACTGGAGCTGTGTGTGTGTTCTCTCTCTCCCTGTTAAAGTCCCCCCTGTTGTTTCTCTCTCTCTCCCTGTTAAAGTCCCCTTGTTGTTTCTCTCTAGCTCTCTGGCTTTGGACTTCCCAAAATATCTTCCTCTGACTTCTCTCATTGCTTCTATTTTCCTGTGATTCTTGCTCTATTCACTGTCTAGCCTAAAAGTTAAGGTGTGTATCTAGCTAGCTATTTGTTTGCAATTTCAGATTGCAAGACTTGTTTTAAATGTGTTAGCTAGCCTAGCTAGATAACCTACTACTGTTAGCAGTCGTTCTAAAGCACATACCTGAGACTCCGTCGACTCTGAACCATTTTCCTTGTCGGCATCACAAACAGATGTCATTTTCTTTTGGATAGATGCAGAACGATCTGCTTTTTCAACCGGTGGAACCAGATTCTTCTTGCGACCACGTCCTGGGAGGTTGACTACAATTCCATGGACAGCATGCTTCCTGATAACATTACGAACTGTGGAAACAGCAATCCCAAGGTCTCGGGAGATGGATTTGTAACTTTGCTTAAGTCCATGTTTGGTTATAATCAAATTCCTTACATCCTCAGAGTTCTTTCCCCTTCACCATGTTCACAGTGGTAACGTTATAATGAAGCGTAATATACTGTTCTCTTTTCAACACTATTTTAATGGCTGTTTTTACCTTGTAAAAATACCTGCAACTTACCATAGTACACGTGTGAACACAACGTTTATTTTTTAATTGCAACTTATATTTGAAGACGTATTGAATTATTTAAAATAAACGTACAGGGGTGCCAATACACTAGAGCTCAACTGTAACAGGCTGGCAAAAAAAGCAAACTGGATAGCTAGCCAGCTAACGTTAGGCTCTGGGTAGCTCGCTAACTAACAGCTGCGACTTTAACATGCAAACACACGTGACGTTATTCCTCCTCAACGAAATCTAAAACAACATATCGTTTAAATACAATATTTCGCCACATGTTTACATGGAACAATTCAGTTTTATCGCGTTTTAAATACCTTTGTGTGTTTGTTTGAAAGCTGGGGGGTCGTCATTAGTGCGACAGGATATAGTAAGGACCTCCAGATCTCTTGCACGTGGCCTTGTATTGTGCCTGAAGACAATTATCGAATAATCGCAGAGATCTTTGATAATCGGCGAAAATAAGATGACAAAATTCTTAGCAATTCAAAATCAAACGTGTTTTATTATTTGTTCATATTTTAGTTAGAACAAGTATATCCTATATCAGGGTAACTTCTTCCTGGAGAGGGTGTTGCACAAGTATGCCTAACAAGCACTAGGTGGTAGCAGAGCCCAAATAAATTAAACCAAATTTATGGCAAGGACAGGTATTTTTTTCTTGTCTAGTTATGAAAAGTGGTGTCTCACTTCCCAACTAGAGGCACCAACTTACATCATGGTGCTTGCAGGCTGCAGTCTAATTACAGTGTAGATGCCTACTAGTGCATTATATTATTATTATATAATATTTTAGTCATTTAGCAGATGCTCTGATCCAAGAGACCTGAGCTGGCAGAACGGAGTGCTTGGGTTAGGGTGTAGGGTTTGAGCATAGCCTGAAGTGGCAGTTCCTAGTGCTGCTCCGTAGATAAGTACCATGGTCTTGTAGTGGATGCGAGCTTCGACTGGAAGCCAGTGGAGTGTGTGGAGGAGCGGGGTGACATGAGAGAACTTCGAATGGTTGAAAACCAGGCTGGCTGCAGTGTTATATTACTGTATCTATCAGCATTTGAGAGGATAGTGTGGCTGTGACATGACATTTTCATAACAAACATCTAGTCCTGCATGCTTCTATTCCTGCAACCTGAAACATGACCATTAGGCCTTTAATATAATCTTGGTTTACAACCTTGTTGTAGGCCTATCCATCCCAGGGGGAGGGATGTTTCCTTGGGACAGCTTTACTTCACCAAAGTCGTCATTAGATACATTGTTTTATAATTGACAGATGACCATGTTTGTTATCAAGAAACATTTTCCTCAAGTCTGCCTTTTACTTTGTGTTTTTTGGACTGACAGTGTGTAGGATATGATGGGGAGGTAGCCTATAGATGGCTGGGGTGAAAAGTGGAGGGGTAAGTCCAGGCCAATAGGGATTTCTAGGTTCTCGTCAGACAGGATAAAACGCCTTGTGTTGACAGAAGTGACAGGGACACGTGACAGGCATTGGATCGTTGCATGCTGAAGGTTTAGGCCGCCACTTAGGGAGTGGATATTTAAAGGCATGGTAACAGGCACATTCACCAAAGCTGAGTTTACAGACAAGGAACAGATAAGACTGATTTAGACACAGTCTTAATGTATAGTATGGTGATACTATGGTGTTACTACGGGGAAACTACGGTGATACTATGGTGATACTACGGGGATACTATGGTGATACTACGGGGATACTATGGTGATAGTATGGTGATACTACGGTGATAGTATGGTGATACTACGGGGATACTATGGTGATAGTATGGTGATACTACGGGGATACTATGGTGATACTACGGTGATAGTATGGTGATACTACGGTGATAGTGCGGTGATGGTACGGTGATGGTATGGTGATACTACGGTGATAGTGCGGTGATGGTACGGTGATGGTATGGTGATACTACGGTGATAGTATACTACGGTGATACTACGGTGATAGTATGGTGATACTACTACGGTGATAGTATGGTGATACTACGGTGATACTACGGTGATAGTATGGTGATACTACAGTGATACTACGGTGATAGTATGGTGATACTACGGTGATAGTATGGTGATACTACGGTGATAGTATGGTGATACTACTACGGTGATAGTATGGTGATACTACGGTGATAGTGCGGTGATACTATGGTGATAGTATGGTGATACTACTACGGTGATACTATGGTGATAGTATGGTGATACTACTACGGTGATAGTATGGTGATAGTATGGTGATACTATGGTGATAGTGCGGTGATACTACGGTGATGGTACGGTGATAGTATGGTGATACTACGGTGATAGTATACTACGGTGATAGTATGGTGATACTACGGTGATACTACGGTGATAGTATGGTGATACTACGGTGATAGTATGGTGATACTACGGTGATACTACGGTGATAGTATGGTGATACTATGGTGATACTACGGTGATAGTATGGTGATACTACGGTGATACTACGGTGATACTATGGTGATACTACGGTGATACTACGGTGATAGTATGGTGATACTACGGTGATACTACGGTGATACTACGGTGATACTACGGTGATAGTATGGTGATACTATGGTGATACTACGATGATAGTGCGGTGATACTATGGTGATAGTATGGTGATACTACTACGGTGATACTATGGTGATAGTATGGTGATACTACTACGGTGATAGTATGGTGATAGTATGGTGATACTATGGTGATAGTGCGGTGATACTACGGTGATGGTACGGTGATAGTATGGTGATACTACGGTGATAGTATACTACGGTGATAGTATGGTGATACTACGGTGATACTACGGTGATAGTATGGTGATACTACGGTGATAGTATGGTGATACTACGGTGATACTACGGTGATAGTATGGTGATACTATGGTGATACTACGGTGATAGTATGGTGATACTACGGTGATACTACGGTGATACTATGGTGATACTACGGTGATACTACGGTGATAGTATGGTGATACTACGGTGATACTACGGTGATACTACGGTGATACTACGGTGATAGTATGGTGATACTATGGTGATACTACGGTGATAGTATGGTGATACTACGGTGATACTACGGTGATAGTATGGTGATACTACTACGGTGATACTATGGTGATAGTACGGTGATACTACTACGGTGATACTACGGTGATACTATGGTGATACTACGGTGATACTACGGTGATACTATGGTGATAGTATAGTGATACTACGGTGATACTATGGTGATACTACGGTGATACTACGGTGATACTACGATGATAGTATGGTGATACTACGGTGATACTACGGTGATACTATGGTGATAGTATAGTGATACTACGGTGATACTATGGTGATAGTATGGTGATACTACGGTGATACTACGGTGATACTATGGTGATAGTATAGTGATACTACGGTGATACTACGGTGATACTACGATGATAGTATGGTGATACTACGGTGATACTACGGTGATACTATGGTGATAGTATAGTGATACTACGGTGATACTATGGTGATAATACGGTGATACTTGGTGTTAAAAAGGCCAGCTCTTATGTAGCAGTTACATCAACCCTAATCTAGTAGTTAGTTGTACTTGTTCTCATTAGTGGTACCTACAAGACCCCACTTGTATCAGCCAATCACAGTCTGCCATTCCCTGTGCACCTCACTGAACCTCGCTCCTGTCTTCAGAGTGAGATCGCGGTCAGAAGTGAATGGGCTCAATAATTATTTTAGCAACAATGTTTATCTTTAATTTACAATCTGTAGAAACTATGAGAATAGAAAGGTTCAGAACTTTTGTGAAATATCAGAGCACAGTTGAAAAAATATATCGCAAATAGAAATCAAAACTGGATGGTGTTAAAGTTAGATGGGAGGGGTTGAATGGAGCTGAAGGGTGGGACTAATAACAAGATAACTAATTTTAAATATACTGTGTCCGTAAAAAGTATATAGGTTCAGAACTTCTGTGAGACAGCAGTTAAAATATATATGGCAAATAGAAATCCAGCTGGAAGGACATCAGAAATAGATGGGAGATGACCATGTTTGTTATCAAGATGTTGCTAAGGCGGTCAAGTTGATATTCACCATATGTTTCAGGTATTTTCCTGTCATGTGTGTCATGTTACTGCTAGCCAGCTAAGCCAGAATGTGAGCCATCAACGCTAGCTCATTAGGCTTGATGATGAAGCTCACATGTACTGTTTCAAGGGAAATATATTCTGTTTATGTTGTCTGTTTATGCGTATAGCTGTGTTTATGTACATTTACAGTCTTTATGTAGCCTCATGCTACCATGTACTGTGTATAACCTTATGATGTATGTATGTAGCCTAATTTAGCCTGTGCCTTCGCTTGTGGTGCAGTTGCTATTCCACATTGGTCGTGGTCTTGTGCACATGCGCAGACCTTAGTTACATGGCAGTCATGTTTCAATTGTATATATGCTTACCAGTAACTGGGCCTTTGTTCTGTCAGTGTGTACTACTAGCTGTGTGTATTTGGCTGTGCTCTGTACGTTGTCTGGAAGCCCCATTTATGCTTATTATTTTCTTGTATCTTTCCATTGAACAACTTTTAGGAGTGTGGCGTGTTGAACCCGATATCTGCAATAAACCTGTTCTGAAGACATCTGATTAGTTCTTGCCAGACAGACCTGTGGTGGCTGATCCTTATCCACTACCACTTGTATCTCTCTATTAGTGCTGCTCTACATGGTCCCAACCCGTCAGCCTTTAGTGTTGCTCACTGTGGTGGAAGTGTTTCACTTGTCATCTGGCACGAACACACACAGACGCACAGTGTAGCCACAAGTAACCACATACAGGAAACTTCAGTCAATATGTTTGGAAATTCCCCACAGGATTAACGATCATTTCACCATCATCCTTCCATGTTACAGACATCTCATTCCCCATCATCCTTCCATGTTATGGACATCTCATTCCCCATCCTCCTTCCATATTATGGACATCTCTTTCACCATCATCCTTCCATGTTACAGACATCTCATTCCCCATCCTCCTTCCATGTTATGGACATCTCTTTCCCCATCATCCTTCCATGTTATGGACATCTCATTCCCCATCCTCCTTCCATGTTATGGACATCTCTTTCCCCATCATCCGTCCATGTTATGGACATCTCTTTCCCCACCCTCCTTCCATGTTATGGACATCTCTTTTCCCATCCTCCTTCCATGTTATGGACATCTCTTTTCCCATCATCCTTCCATGTTATGGACATCTCTTTTCCCATCATCCTTCCATGTTATGGACATCTCTTTCACCATCATCCTTCCATGTTATGGACATCTCTTTTCCCATCCTCCTTCCATGTTACAGACATCTGTTTCCCCATCATCCTTCCATGGTATGGACATCTCTTTCTGGTGAAAAATTCTGTCTGTCTGTGTGCATGTGTGAATGTCATGCATCCCTCCATCCCTGTGTCTGTGTGTACGCACAGGCATACACGTGTGTGTGTTTGCATGCTTAGGTGTGTGTGTGTGTGTGTGTGTGTGTGTGTGTCTTCAGCATGCATGCATGTGTAACCGGTGTGAAATGGCTAGCTAGTTAGCTGTATGACCAATAGCGTTTCAATCATTGACGTCACTTGCTCTGAGACATTGAAGTAGTTGTTTTCTCATGGCTTTTGTGGAGAGAGATAGGTAACAATGCTTTTGTCAATGTGTTCAGAGTCCCTGGTTGAAGCCCAGGTTGAGGGAAGGAGAGAGACGGAAGCAACACGTTACACATGGGAGGTGTGTGTGCGTGCAGGAGCAGGCCCTGTGCCTTTTGTTTTCTCTCAGGCTGTCTAAAGCTTCAAAGGCCTTAGTACCCAGACCAGGAAGTGATGACAATTCTGCTTTAAGACAGAGGGGGGTGTGGTGGACGAGATGGGACAGGTGTCTACTACCCAGCCCACACATGTTTAGTCATCTGAGAAACACACCTCTCTACGTAGGTGCTGCTACTGAGTCATCCCGGCTTCCTGTTGGTCCTGACTGGGCCACCAAAGACCCTTTACTGAGTTATCCTGACTTCCTGTTGGTCCTGACTAGGCCACCAAAGACCCTCTACTGAGTCATCCCGGCTTCCTGTTGGTCCTGACTAGGCCACCAAAGACCCTCTACTGAGTCATCCTGACTTCCTGTTGGTCCTGACTAGGCCACCAAAGACCCTCTACTGAGTCATCCCGGCTTCCTGTTGGTCCTGACTAGGCCACCAAAGACCCTCTACTGAGTCATTCTGACTTCTTGTTGGTCCTGACTCGGCCACCAAAGACCCTCTACTGCAGGCCTGGGCAATTCCAGTCCTCGGCGGCCTGATTGGTGTCACACTTTTCCCCCATCTCTAGCAAACACGCCTGATTTAAACTGATTGCATTTTCAACTGAAGATCAAGATGAGTTGACTATTGGAGTCAGGTGTGTTAGCTGGGACTGGGGGAAAAGTGTGACACCAATCAGACCCCTGAGGACTGGAGTTGTCCAGGCCTGGTCTACTGAGTCATCCTGACTTCCTGTTGCTCCTGACTGGGCTACCAAAGACCCTCTACTGAGTTATCCTGACTTCCTGTTGCTCCTGACTGGGCCACCAAAGACCCTCTACTGAGTTATCCTGACTTCCTGTTGCTCCTGACTGGGCTACCAAAGACCCTCTACTGAGTTATCCTGACTTCCTGTTGCTCCTGACTGGGCCACCAAAGACCCTCTACTGAGTTATCCTGACTTCCTGATGGCCACCAAAGACCGTCTATTCCCATCAGGTACTGCAGCTTAATGACTATAGAGAAGAATGGGGCATGTTGAGTAATTTTTTACATTCAGCATCACTACGTCAAGTGAAATATAGCATTCTTTCTAACAAAGAAATCTACAGTACATATATTTCAGGATGTTGTGTATCCCTGGAAATAATCATCATGTATGTAAACATAACAGTTTTGAAAACATAGCTTGGTCTATTGGCATAACAGTGGGTATGGGGTAGGTTGAGCATAGGGACAGAGGAAGTTGAGCTGCCTTGGGGTAAGTGAGTAATGGTGTCCTGTGACATTGGGGGTGATGGTGCTGGTAGGTCAAAGTTTCATTCATGGAATGGGGTTGTGGTATATTGTATATCTTAAATGTATGCATACATTCAGATATAGATTCTCTCTGTTCAATATCACTTACCCTTCCATTTCTTGACCAGTTGTCTGGGACAGGGATGTTGTTTTGATGTGCCAATTCGTAGACATGTTCTCTGGGTTTGAGGCTACTAAGCCCATGAGACTGATCTGTGAGACTCCATGTCATCAGATATGAACTTGTGTTCCTCTGCTACTCTATCTTTGCTGCTGCTCCAAAGGACTTCTTCCCTTCTCTCACTTCCTCTCTCAACAACGTCAAGGGGGACTAGACCACTGCTTGTTTTACGTTTGTATACATGGGACATGATGATGTCTGCTCTGTAACAATACAAATGCACTATCTTGAGTTCATATGCATGACAAAAAAAAACACTATGCATATAAAACTGACCAAATGTAATCAACAAAATACAATCATAATTTGTATGGGTTGTGGTGGCTATTGGCTCAACTTACCCCGAGGCAAACATATAGACTATGTTAATCCACACAGCTACAAGGATGCACTTTCCTGCTAGGTTTAGGACCATATATTTGAGCCAGTTTTCTACAGCAGGTAAATAATCTTGCATCAACAGAAAAAGTGAAATATTATGTGGATTATAATTAATGGACATTTGCAGCTGTTGATACATTATTTGTAAGGGGAAATCAAGTATGACATTTAAAAGTTTAAATTACAAACTTCAGAAGGCTTTTTAAACCTCAAATACACTACACGTTTTAAATGTCCTGCATTGCAGGAAAGTTCTCCTGAAACAGGGTGATCAAATTAAGATCCTACATCTGTAAAACAATCTTAAAACGATCTACTTTGGTTTAGATACAAGCACCATGAAACATATTAATACATTCATTTGACTTAGTGAAAATCTTTTTTTTTTTAATCTAACTTGCTTACCATTTTTTCCATGTGGTTTCGTCCTTCACAGACTCCATGAAATGACAACCTGTTCCTAAATATTTGGTCATGATTAATATGGTTGGATAAAAAAACAAAAAAGTTTCCTATTGGTAATGTGAGAAAGCGAGATATGGATAGTTAAAGAGAGAGAGAGAGAGAGAGAGAGAGAGAGAGAGAGAGAGAGAAAGTGTGTGTGTGTGTGTGTGTGTGTGTGTGTGTGTGTGTGTGTGTGTGTGTGTGTGTGTGTGTGTGTGTGTGTGTGTGTGTGTGTGTAAGAAAGAGATCGAAAGAGGGAGAAAGCCAGAGAGGGAGAGTTTTTGAAAGAGAGGGTGTGTTCTGTGTTCTAGCCCACCTCCGCCAACCAATCGACTGTCACTAGCCATCAATGATGCACTGACGTGACTCGCATCTCAGTATAAAGAAGTTGAGCTACACCCTTCAAACCACTTGAGTCATCCCACAGACACTCCTAGGAAAACAAGCCAGCCTTCTTGGGAACAGAAGCACAGAGCACAGCAGTACACGTTCTCTCATCTCTCCCTCGATGCCTATCTCTGATCTCAGGATGTGGACTCTACTGCTTGGGGTCATTTTGGGACTTCTGGCACCTGTTCAGTCCGACCCTGTTCCTGGTGAGTAACAATGTATTACTGTCCCAGGACCAAATGAGCAAAACCCTGCTCTATGGCTCATTTGGTAACGTATGGTGCTTGCAATGCCAGGGTTGTGGGTTCAATTCCCAGGGCCATCCAAATGTAAAAATGCATGAGAAATTGTGTTCACATTAAACAAGATCAGATATTATGGTTGGGGTTGCTTGTCACAGTCTGACAACCATCCCCATTGTAACAACGTACCCAGTAAGCTAAATTACGTTGAAAAGACACCTAGAAGCCTTATTTTCCAGACATTGAAAAGACGTCTATGTTTCACAAGTTTGGGCAGCACGGTACAGTACAGTCCAGTGGAGTTTAATTCAGCACAGTACAGTACAGTCCAGTGGAGTTTAATTCAGTACAGTACAGTCCAGTGGAGTTTAATTCAGCACAGTACAGTACAGTTCAATGGAGTTTAATTCAGCACAGTACAGTACAGTTAAATGGAGTTTAATTCAGCATGGTACAGTACAATCCAATGGAGTTTAATTCAGCACAGTACAGTACAGTTCAATGGAGTTTAATTCAGCACAGTACAGTCCAATGGAGTTTAATTCAGCACAGTACAGTACAGTTCAATGGAGTTTAATTCAGCACAGTACAGTCCAATGGAGTTTAATTCAGCACAGTACAGTACAGTCCAATTTAATTCAGTACAGTATATATTTTTTTACTTTCTTGAACAAAATATCTTTCTCTGAGTCATTGTAGTAGTATAAAATAATATAATAAACATTTTTTTGGGAGCATACAATATAGCTCAGTATTTATATTGTTTATTTTATACAGTCTTTCTTGCTCATCTTTATCAAGGATGTCAATAGTTATGGACCTGACTGTATTTTGTATAACTGGATTTGAGGAGACATTAATCTGGGTTATTAAAGCTTCCCCAGCTGGCCATTGGTTGTGTATTAATCTGGGTTATTAAAGCATCCCCAGCTGGCCATTGGTTGTGTATTAATCTGGGTTATTAAAGCATCCCCAGCTGGCCATTGGTTGTGCATTAATCTGGGTTATTAAAGCATCCCCAGCTGGCCATTGGTTGTGCATTAATCTGGGTTATTAAAGCATCCCCAGCTGGCCATTGGTTGTGTATTAATCTGGGTTATTAAAGCATCCCCAGCTGGCCATTGGTTGTGTATTAATCTGGGTTATTAAAGCATCCCCAGCTGGCCATTGGTTGTGTATTAATCTGGGTTATTAAAGCATCCCCAGCTGGCCATTGGTTGTGTATTAATCTGGGTTATTAAAGCATCCCCAGCTGGCCATTGGTTGTCCATTAATCTGGGTTATTAAAGCATCCCCAGCTGGCCATTGGTTGTGTATTAATCTGGGTTATTAAAGCATCCCCAGCTGGCCATTGATTGTGTATTAATCTGGGTTATTAAAGCATCCCCAGCTGGCCATTGATTGTGCAGCCAAGTAAAATGGGTCACTGTCTAAGACCTCCTGTTGTATCTGAACACAGGCTTATGGAATTCAAGTAATCCTATCCTCGTCTGATGAGTCTGCACTTTTCTACTTCCCCGGAGAGCTTCATCGTGTTTCAAACCTACCTGTACTCTAGCTCAGTGAATACAGGGGGACCTATTATTTACATGTTTAGTGCCTAAGTCCCCCCCTCCCCACGTAGACAGACACACAGCAGTCTTTGTAGCAATTTCTGAGCTGTTCCAGCAGGTGCATTAATGTGTATATCCTGAATTTCTGTGAAACCAAAGTGCTTTGGTGAGTTTCATACAAGCTTGGGTGAGAAGGGAGAAACCTCATATAGGTAAAACTGTTATTGGACAGGGAGAAATCTCATACAGGTAAAACTGTTATTGGACAGGGAGAAACCTCATATAGGTAAAACTGTTATTGGACAGGAAGAAACCTCATACAGGTAAAACTGTTATTGGACAGGGAGAAACCTCATACAGGTAAAACTGTTATTGGACAGGGAGAAACCTCATACAGGTAAAACTGTTATTGGACAGGGAGAAACCTCATACAGGTAAAACTGTTATTGGACAGGGAGAAACCTCATACAGGTAAAACTGTTATTGGACAGGGAGAAACCTCATACAGGTAAAACTGTTATTGGACAGGGAGAAACCTCATACAGGTAAAACTGTTATTGGACAGGGAGAAACCTCATACAGGTAAAACTGTTATTGGACAGGGAGAAACCTCATACAGGTAAAACTGTTATTGGACAGGGATAAACCTCATACAGGTAAAACTGTTATTGGACAGGGAGAAACCTCATATAGGTAAAACTGTTATTGGACAGGAAGAAACCTCATACAGGTAAAACTGTTATTGGACAGGGAGAAACCTCATACAGGTAAAACTGTTATTGGACAGGGAGAAACCTCATACAGGTAAAACTGTTATTGGACAGGGAGAAACCTCATACAGGTAAAACTGTTATTGGACAGGGATAAACCTCATACAGGTAAAACTGTTATTGGACAGGGAGAAACCTCATATAGGTAAAACTGTTATTGGACAGGGAGAAACCTCATATAGGTAAAACTGTTATTGGACAGGGAGAAACCTCATACAGGTAAAACTGTTATTGGACAGGAAGAAACCTCATACAGGTAAAACTGTTCACAAGTGTGTTAGAAATGGAGGCCTGAGATTGCTTGACATACAGGATAATGTATTTGATGTCAAATTTTAAGAACAATGACAAAGTTAAGAGCAGTTACTTCTCCTTTTGTTTGAAAACAGTATTTAATGATACTCAACATTCAATGAAACAGTTAAGATCCTTTGGAGGATTCAACAAATACCTAAGGAAAGGGGTTAGAGATAAGTTTGGGATTGGGCAACAGTATCCCTGGTTAGCTACCTATGACCCCCTCTCGCCACAGTACACACACTGGAGTGGAGGCGTGGCTTATTAGGGGTGTGGCTTTAAGATATATCTTGTTGGGTCACCGGTTTGAGTAAATGTCATTTCTGTTCTGTTGTTCAAGGAAGCTTACAGAGGTGAATGACTTCCTCAGTTATTAAGAGCCTATGAAAATCGCAAAGTTGGAATAGTTACTACTTTATTACTATATTTAATCAGCAATGTTTATATTATTCATATTATATTAGAATATGCATAAATATTGAAGAAATAATTACATTTGCAGTGTACAAACTGAACATGGTGAATAGGAATGACATTTACTCTAACGGATGCCCCCAAAAAATTATCTGAAAGCCACACTTCCAATAAGCCACGCCTCCAGTCTTCTCATAGGCTGCCAGCTCTATAATATATTATTAAAACGGTTCAAAATGGAACCCCTCCCATAACAAAAAGGTTCCGGTGGGGTTCCAATAACCTTTTTGAACTGGAAAGGTCCTGCCGGTGTGGCAACCCAAAAGATTCTTCCAGGCATCTTTACTGCTAAGAGTGTATCCCTGGTTAGCTCCCTAGTACGCCCTCTTGCAGGAAAAAGATACATGCACACCTTATTCACGTGAATGCCTCTGTTGGGGCATGACATTTGGGCACCTCTTCAAAGCCTATCCTAAACTCTTTTGAAGTAGCACTGTTGACTAATTATGGCAACAGAACAGGGAAAAGAGACAAGCCAAGACATTGTTTATTTAAAGGCTTGGGTGTGTTGATTTTGCGGTTCAACAGAACCGAATGATTTGATGAAACTGCCTCTATCACACACAAAGGCAGACAATTAGTCATCCCAGTTAATATTTATGTTTCCTGTATGGTTAGTCAGAACACGACAGGTTCACACAGGTACTCCAGGGAGGAGCCTGAAAGACCACGATACTCCCAGGCCTTCCTTTGTCATGCAAAGACATCAAAGCTCAGTAATTTTCCTCTACTGTAAAGGTCAGGACATGATGTTAGTAGGTAATTATTGAGCTAAGGTCTTTTCTTCTCTTCGTCACAGCCTCGACAGAACTTCCCGCTCTGGCTGCTGGGGATTTTCTTGGGGAAACTTTCAAGTTCTTCAATAAGCTTTTAGTGGGTCCCCCGGATGCCAGCAGTGATGAAACACTGGACCTAGATCATCTGGTGACCCCTGACCCTGTGACATCTGACCCGGAAGACCAGCTGCCCACCTTTGACCCAGAGGAGGGCAGCACAGATGAGACAGAGGGCAGCACTATAGAAGGCAGCATGAAACACCCCACTTCGGGACAAGACGACGAAGGGGAGCTGTTTGACGCCAACCTTAAACCTAACTTTAACCTCCGCTCCAGTCCAATTCCTCACCCCAGTCCAACTCCTCGCCCCAGTCAAAGCAACACAGAGGACAATTATGAAAAGTACAACTATGATTCCAATCCAAGTGATAGACCTGATTCATCAGAGGAAGATGAAATGGGCCTGATCCTGGATACTGAAAGCCCCACAGTAGAGTTTGTCCCCACAGCAGAGTTTGTCCCCACAACAGAGTTTGTCCCCACAGCAGAGTTTGTCCCCACCACAGAGTTTGTCCCCACAGCAGAGTTTGTCCCCACAGCAGAGTTTGTCCCCACAGCAGAGTTTGTCCCCACCACAGAGTTTGTCCCCACCACAGAATTTGTCCCCACTGCAGAGTTTGTCCCCACAGCAGAGTTTGTCCCCACAGCAGAGTTTAACCCCACCACAGATTTTCCGATGGATTTGGAGGACGTTAACGCAATCCTTGACCCTAACCCCAGCCCCAGTCCTTATCCAACTCATGATGCTAACCCCAGCCCCAGTTCTTATCCAACTCATGATGCTAGCACCACAACAGAGCTAGAGGAGTTCAAGGACGATATATTCAGACCAAACTTTGTCCCCAGCCCTAGTCGTGTACCGGATCCCAGCCCCAGCCATAGTCCCATCTCAGAGTTTGAAGAAGAAGACCTGTTACCTCTTAGCCTTGATCCAAGCTTTAGTACCACCTCCAGACCTAGCCAAAGTCGAGGGACCAGCCATACACCTAGTTCTAAACTAACCAGTATGATAGACTTGGAGGAAGGCGGGGCTGCAAAGATGAATACAGAGCTGGCCTTCACATCAACCACCAGTTCTGCCGCACCTACAACAGTCAGGATGAATTCAGACATCGAAGGGTCAGGGTCGGGATTCCTGCCTCAGAGTAGCACCACAGTAGCAGCCCCTGCTGGTGAGGAGGACCAAACATACAATTCCCTAGTCGATAAGCCATTCACTGAAACAAAGACAAGAATTCAAGGCAGCAATAGGCTTGCTCTACCAAGGGAGGAACCGGCAGTGGATACCTCTACAGGTACAGTACTGTTAATCCAGGAGAAGTGTACCAATATTCTGTCCCTTCAAAGTTATTGTGTTCATAATGGGTGGCATTCAGAATTAAGATCCTTGTACTTTACTCATACTTCTGCGTAAATCATTCATTGATGTCAATGGAAGGCTTGCACAAAGATATTGGGTTGTCAAGTCTGAATACGTCCCATTGTATCTGTTAGCAGAGTGGGCTAGGGCATGTCCATTGTAACTTTTAGCAGAGTGGGCTAGGGCATGTCCATTGTATCTGTTAGCAGTGTGGGCTAGGGCATGTCCATTGTATCTGTTAGCAGAGTGGGCTAGGGCATGTCCATTGTATCTGTTAGCAGAGTGGGCTAGGGCATGTCCATTGTATCTGTTAGCAGAGTGGGCTAGGGCATGTCCATTGTATCTGTTAGCAGAGTGGGCTAGGGCATGTCCATTGTATCTGTTAGCAGTGTGGGCTAGGGCATGTCCATTGTATCTGTTAGCAGAGTGGGCTAGGGCATGTCCATTGTATCTGTTAGCAGAGTGGGCAAGGGCATGTCCATTGTATCTGTTAGCAGAGTGGGCCAGGGCATGTCCATTGTATCTTTTAGCAGAGTGGGCTAGGGCATGTCAATTGTATCTGTTAGCAGAGTGGGCTAGGGCATGTCCATTGTATCTTTTAGCAGAGTGGGCTAGGGCATGTCCATTGTATCTGTTAGCAGAGTTGGCTAGGGCATGTCCATTGTATCTGTTAGCAGTGTGGGCTAGGGCATGTCCATTGTATCTGTTAGCAGAGTGGGCTAGGGCATGTCCATTGTATCTGTTAGCAGAGTGGGCTAGGGCATGTCCATTGTATCTGTTAGCAGAGTGGGCTAGGGCATGTCCATTGTATCTGTTAGCAGTGTGGGCTAGGGCATGTCCATTGTATCTGTTAGCAGAGTGGGCTAGGGCATGTCCATTGTGTCTGTTAGCAGAGTGGGCTAGGGCATGTCCATTGTATCTGTTAGCAGAGTGGGCTAGGGCATGTCCATTGTATCTGTTAGCAGAGTGGGCTAGGGCATGTCCATTGTATCTGTTAGCAGAGTGGGCTTGGGCATGTCCATTGTATCTGTTAGCAGAGTGGGCCAGGGCATGTCCATTGTATCTTTTAGCAGAGTGGGCTAGGGCATGTCCATTGTATCTGTTAGCAGAGTGGGCTAGGGCATGTCCATTGTATCTTTTAGCAGAGTGGGCTAGGGCATGTCCATTGTATCTGTTAGCAGAGTGGGCTAGGGCATGTCCATTGTATCTGTTAGCAGAGTGGGCTAGGGCATGTCCATTGGATCTGTTAGCAGTGTGGGCTAGGGCATGTCCATTGTATCTGTTAGCAGAGTGGGCTAGGGCATGTCCATTGTATCTTTTAGCAGAGTGGGCTAGGGCATGTCCATTGTATCTGTTAGCAGAGTGGGCTAGGGCATGTCCATTGTATCTGTTAGCAGAGTGGGCTAGGGCATGTCCATTGTATCTGTTAGCAGAGTGGGCTAGGGCATGTCCATTGTATCTGTTAGCAGAGTGGGCTAGGGCATGTCCATTGTATCTGTTAGCAGAGTGGGCTAGGGCATGTCCATTGTATCTGTTAGCAGTGTGGGCTAGGGCATGTCCATTGTATCTGTTAGCAGAGTGGGCTAGGGCATGTCCATTGTATCTGTTAACAGAGTGGGCTAGGGCATGTCCATTGTATCTGTTAGCAGAGTGGGCTAGGGCATGTCCATTGTATCTGTTAGCAGTGTGGGCTAGGGCATGTCCATTGTATCTGTTAGCAGTGTGGGCTAGGGCATGTCCATTGTATCTGTTAGCAGTGTGGGCTAGGGCATGTCCATTGTATCTGTTAGCAGAGTGGGCTAGGGCATGTCCATTGTATCTGTTAGTAGAGTGGGCTAGGGCATGTCCATTGTATCTGTTAGCAGAGTGGGCTAGGGCATGTCCATTGTATCTGTTAGCAGAGTGGGCTAGGGCATGTCCATTGTAACTTTTAGCAGAGTGGGCTAGGGCATTCCATTGTATCTGTTAGCAGTGTGGGCTAGGGCATGTCCATTGTATCTGTTAGCAGAGTGGGCTAGGGCATGTCCATTGTAACTTTTAGCAGAGTGGGCTAGGGCATTCCATTGTATCTGTTAGCAGTGTGGGCTAGGGCATGTCCATTGTATCTTTTAGCAGAGTGGGCTAGGGCATGTCCATTGTATCTGTTAGCAGAGTGGGCTAGGGCATGTCCATTGTATCTGTTAGCAGAGTGGGCTAGGGCATGTCCATTGTATCTGTTAGCAGTGTGGGCTAGGGCATGTCCATTGTATCTGTTAGCAGAGTGGGCTAGGGCATGTCCATTGTATCTGTTAGCAGTGTGGGCTAGGGCATGTCCATTGTATCTGTTAGCAGAGTGGGCTAGGGCATGTCCATTGTATCTGTTAGCAGTGTGGGCTAGGGCATGTCCATTGTATCTGTTAGCAGTGTGGGCTAGGGCATGTCCATTGTATCTGTTAGCAGAGTGGGCTAGGGCATGTCCATTGTATCTGTTAGCAGTGTGGGCTAGGGCATGTCCATTGTATCTGTTAGCAGAGTGGGCTAGGGCATGTCCATTGTATCTGTTAGCAGAGTGGGCTAGGGCATGTCCATTGTATCTGTTAGCAGTGTGGGCTAGGGCATGTCCATTGTATCTGTTAGCAGTGTGGGCTAGGGCATGTCCATTGTATCTTTTAGCAGAGTGGGCTAGGGCATGTCCATTGTATCTGTTAGCAGTGTGGGCTAGGGCATGTCCATTGTATCTGTTAGCAGTGTGGGCTAGGGCATGTCCATTGTATCTGTTAGCAGAGTGGGCTAGGGCATGTCCATTGTATCTGTTAGCAGTGTGGGCTAGGGCATGTCCATTGTATCTGTTAGCAGTGTGGGCTAGGGCATGTCCATTGTATCTGTTAGCAGTGTGGGCTAGGGCATGTCCATTGTATCTGTTAGCAGAGTGGGCTAGGGCATGTCCATTGTATCTGTTAGCAGTGTGGGCTAGGGCATGTCCATTGTATCTGTTAGCAGTGTGGGCTAGGGCATGTCCATTGTATCTGTTAGCAGAGTGGGCTAGGGCATGTCCATTGTATCTGTTAGCAGTGTGGGCTAGGGCATGTCCATTGTCGTAATAGTCAGCACTCTGGCAGGTCTATATACCTGCTCTAATGAGAACATAACTTTTTTGTTAGTATTGAACACATCTCTTTGAGTGTATATTGTAGTTAATCTATCTCTATTTCCACAGTTCTTCATGATGCAGCTGCTGTAAAACCAACCCCATCCGGACAACATGATTCATATACATCGGGTCAGTTCCTGAATCATACATGCCCAGCTAACAAGATATGCTACTGATAAACGAGGGAACGTTCTGCTCCTTTTTGCAGTTTAAATTTGAAGACAATGTTTTGTGAACTTACTAGAGGACCCAGTAGACACGGTCACTTCCACTCACTGTCTGCTTCGTCTTCTTCTCCTCCTCCTCCAGGTTGGTTGATCATCGTTGCCTTCGTCGCGGGCGTGGCCGTCTTGGTCGTAATCTGTGTTGCCATAGGTACCAGAGACAGGTAAAATCCACCACTTTCAAACCCATCCTGGAAAATATGTTCATGAGATTGAAACATGTTGTCACTTAGTTACAAACCATGGAATTAAACCATGTCAAATCATGTTGCAGGTGGAATGCACCGGCCCAGGCATCTGAGAAGAAGGTCGCCAGAGCGAGCTCAGGAGATGAGAAGGCGGAGCGGGAAATGGAGAGGTTTCTGTCTAAAGAGAGGCCAAGGGAAAATGTCCACGCTGGAGAGTACACTGTTATACTTCTGGAGGACGTCCCAGAGAAAGAGCCGCTGGACTGAGACGGACCAAGGAGATGCAGAACGGGGTCAAAATAAGAACAACTGGCACCTTAGAAATAGAATGGAACGGGTCTCCCCATTCTAGTCAATGGTGGGGTAATGGGTGGCATAATGGGTGGACCCCCCCCCCATTCTTGACACACACGGGAAACTGTTGAGTGTGAAAAACCCAGCAGCGTTGTAGTTCTTGACACAAACGGGTACACCTGGCACCCACCCCGTTCAAAGGCACTTCATATTTTGTCTTGCCCATTCACCCTCTGAATGGCACACATACACAATCCATGTCTCAATTGTCTCAAAGCACAATCCAGTCTCCTCCCCTTCTTCTACACTGATTGAAGTGAATTTAACAAGTGACATCAATAAGGAATCATGGCTTTCACCTGGATTCACCTGGTCAGTCTATGTCATGGAAAGATTTCTCACAGCAGGAAAATAATCCTGCAGCAACTGGAAATGTGAATTATTGTGTGGATTATAATTAATGGACATTTTTGTAGGGGTTGATAATGCATTTTGTAGTTACGGCAAATCAAGTCTGACATTTTTAAGTGGAAATGACAAACTTTAGAACTCTTTTTAAACTTTGAATAACTACAAGTTTGCATTTCCTACCTTGCAGGAAATTTGCTGCAACAACCGGGTGATCAAATTAAGACCCTACATCTGTAGCTAGTGATACAGGATTCTATGACTATGAATGGAGACATTATAGAATGTACGTGGGACACGTCTGTGGCGTGTGAGTTTGAACTGTCCCTTTGACCTTTGGTAGCCCAGATAAGTCAGGTTGATAAACACCTGTACCGATGGGCTATGGATAAACACGTTGCTATATCTCTGTTGACATTATGTATATTATTAAAGTTACAAACACTGTCAGAACCATTGATAGAAAAAGAAAACAAAAACAAGGTCATACTGAATTACTAATTCTCACTCACCGACCAGTGTTGTTGTTATTGGTGTTGTTGTTATTGTTGTTGTTGTTGGTGTTGTTGTTGTTATTGTTGTTGTTTTTGTTTTGATATTGCACTATTTTTTATCAACAAATCTTATTTGTGTACATGTTTATGATCATCCTGTAAAAGAAAATACAGAATCCATACAGAATAGAAATGAATGTCTTTCTAGATGTTTCATAGTGACACGTACACTCAGGGACTCACATAAGTGCTACACAGACAGAATAAGTCAAGTATAGTAGAAAGTGAAGTCTTAATACCAACCTACTTAGAGCCCAGCTTTTCACAGCATTTCCACTGGGTGTAAAATCCTGCTGACTTGTGGCATTACATATTATTCAGATGAATGCCGGTATGTGAGTTATAGTAAGTATAATATACTTTATACTTCATGTTGATTTGTTTTAAGCACTCAGTGTTCTTCTAGTGTTAGACAGTTGTATGATTCTCATGGCATAGCTACTGCTACAGTATAATGGATGCATTTTTAAATCATTACAACACTTCATTAGTCAGCTCCACTAAATGGTTACCAAATGTAGTTTCTCCCTTCTATTTCCATGTCTGTTCATATAAAGTGTACTGCAGATCATTTTAAACTGAGCACTAACTACAGCTACTGGGGTTTAACTACAACTACTACTACCATGCTTTGCTACTCTGGGACCAGAAGTCATGAAAGAAAATCAGTTTTGAATTTTTTATTTCAACATTTATTGGTTTCCATAATTATATGTACACAAGAAGTAGTAAAACACTTTACCACACTTTTAGTCCATTTGTCTGACAGAGAAAATTATATTTGTACATTTTTGAGAAATTAAATTCATACTTTCTTTAGTTCACTCACACACATTCAACATCAGACAGATTACAGAACCACACATTCACACAGTCAACATCACACAGATTCTAGAACCACACATTCACACAGTCAATATCACACAGATTCTAGAACCACACATTCACACAGTCAACATCACACAGATTCTAGAACCACACATTCACACAGTCAACATCACACAGATTCTAGAACCACACATTCACACAGTCAACATCACACAGATTCTAGAACCTCACATTCACACAGTCAACATCACACAGATTCTAGAACCACACATTCACACAGTCAACATCACACAGATTCTAGAACCACACATTCACACAGTCAACATCACACAGATTCTAGAACCACACATTCACACAGTCAACATCACACAGATTCTAGAACCACACATTCACACAGTCAACATCACACAGATTCTAGAACCACACATTCATACAGTCAACATCACACAGATTCTAGAACCACACATTCACACAGTCACATCACACAGATTCTAGAACCACACATTCACACAGTCAACATCACACAGATTCTAGAACCACACATTCACACAGTCAACATCACACAGATTCTAGAACCACACATTCACACAGTCAACATCACACAGATTCTAGAACCACACATTCACACAGTCAACATCACACAGATTCTAGAACCACACATTAACACAGTCAACATCACACAGATTCTAGAACCACACATTCACACAGTCAACATCACACAGATTCTAGAACCACACATTCACACAGTCAACATCACACAGATTCTAGAACCACACATTCACACAGTCAACATCACACAGATTCTAGAACCACACATTCACACAGTCAACATCACACAGATTCTAGAACCACACATTCATACAGTCAACATCACACAGATTCTAGAACCACACATTCACTCAGTCAACATCACACAGATTCTAGAACCACACATTCACACAGTCAACATCACACAGATTCTAGAACCACACATTCACACAGTCAACATCACACAGATTCTAGAACCTAACATTCACACAGTCAACATCAGACAGATTCTAGAACCACACATTCATACAGTCAACATCAGACAGATTCTAGAACCACACATTCCCACAGTCAACATCACACAGATTCTAGAACCACACATTCCCACAGTCAACATCACACAGATTCTAGAACCACACATTCACACAGTCAACATCACACAGATTCTAGAACCACACATTCCCACAGTCAACATCACACAGATTCTAGAACCACACATTCACACAGTCAACATCACACAGATTCTAGAACCACACATTCACACAGTCAACATCACACAGATTCTAGAACCACACATTCACACAGTCAACATCACACAGATTACACAACAATGAGGAAAAATGTTCCAACACGTTCTTGGACCCATATGTGCATTGAATCAAAATCAAGGATAGAAAATAGACAGAAGTAGAATGGTCTAAATGTACATTTCAACAGGTATTCATAGAAAAATAAAAAGAGGAAAAAGCCAAACTGAGAAAGGAAACATTTAAAGTGAATTTATGAAGCACTGATGTTTAACAGTGTTAAGCTATGTCTGGACAAGACTCAAGAGCATTTTGCATAGGTGGAGTGGACTTAGCTGCTGTGAAAAACGTTGCCTGATAACCTGATATTCAGCTAACGTACATACATACAGTAGCTGCCAGCACCAAAGCTCTTTTGATGCCTGCCCCTGTTGTCTTGATTCCACTCTGAGAAAGCTACACCTTTAATTGGACTTTTCCCTCTTATCTTGTCAACCTAATAACAAAAGTAACAATGATACCGTAAAACAAACAATAAAATAACACCAGCCAGTCCATATTGGTGAAAAATACAGCATTCTTTTCTCTTATTTTCCTCTCTTTCCAGTCCCATTTTCTGGATCCTTCTGTGTATGCATTAAGAGTATTAACATCTCTGCCTCCCTGAAAAAGACCAAACAATTCCATACGTATATTGGAAAGGTGATATCTCTGTGAGACTAGTAGACTACTACCCAAAGTAAAAGGACAAACAACGTAGTTCTACATTTGCATATGGTTTTCCTATCGTTATAGAAACCCTGAGCAGAACACTCGGGGAAATCATATTTGTTTGGGATTCACTACAAAACGTTTCACCTAAATATCTACCTGGATCTAGTATATGTAATATCCACAAAGTGCAAAGAGGCACTTTGAACATGGAGATGTAAGATAACGCTGCTCTTCAACAGGCTCCATCTAGAGTGTTTCTGAGACCCAGTACTGCTGTAAAGATCAGTTCCCTATTGCGATACTACCCAGCATCCACTGCAAGGTTATGGTCTTGATTGTTATATAACCTTACGGCCCAGGTACAGAGGTTTGTACAGTGCAGTGCTGTGCACACACGTCTAGTTCCAAATAGTCCTATCTGTAATTGCAAGCTACTTTTGCTGTCTTTATATTTAGCATGTTGATACGGCATACATTATAGGAAGTGTCTGAAACAGAACTTTATGTAGGTAGGACCGGCCTTCCTTTTTCCAGTGTCACAAATTAGCATGCTGGAGATGGAGCTGGACTTTTCAAATCCAAATCGAAGGGCAAATTTTCTGTTGATATGGATTATTTGAGTGTAATTAACATTGTCGTAATCATCACGCTGACTGACTGAACAGATTGCGGTTGACAAGGCAAGGTTGTCGTTTAGCATAGAAATACAAACACAATGCACTGACTTTCAGAGCCGCCCGGCTTACAAGACTATATTCCCTCTACCATCTCTCTACTATCTCTTACTCTCTCTACTATCTCTTACTCTCTCTACTATCTCTTACTCTCTCTCTCATCTCTTACTCTCTCTCTCTCTAACATCTCTCTCTCATCTCTTACTCTCTCTCTCTCATCTCTTACTCTCTCATCTCTTACTCTCTCTCTCATCTCTTACTCTCTCTCTCTCTACCATCTCTCTCTCTCTCTCATCTCTTACTCTCTCTCTCTCATCTCTTACTCTCTCTCTACCATCTCTCTCTACCATCTCTTACTCTCTCTACCATCTCTCTCTCTCTACCATCTCTTACTCTCTCTCTCTACCATCTCTCTCTCTCTACCATCTCTTACTCTCTCTCTCTACCATCTCTTACTCTCTCTCTACCATCTCTTACTCTCTCTCTACCATCTCTCTCTCTCTACCATCTCTTACTCTCTCTCTCTACCATCTCTTACTCTCTCTCTACCATCTCTTACTCTCTCTCTACCATCTCTCTCTCTCTACCATCTCTTACTCTCTCTCTCTACCATCTCTTACTCTCTCTCTCTACCATCTCTTACTCTCTCTCTACCATCTCTTACTCTCTCTCTCTACCATCTCTTACTCTCTCTACCATCTCTTACTCTCTCTCTACCATCTCTTACTCTCTATCTCTACCATCTCTTACTCTCTCTCTACCATCTCTTACTCTCTATCTCTACCATCTCTTACTCTCTCTCTCTACCATCTCTTACTATCTCTACCATATCTTACTCTCTACCATCTCTCTCGACCATCTCTTACTCTCTCTCTCTCTCTACCATATCTTACTCTCTCTCTACCATCTCTTTCTCTCTCTCTACCATATTTCACTCTCTCTACCATCTCTTACTCTCTCTACCATCTCTCTCTCTCTACCATCTCTTTCTCTCTCTCTACCATATTTCTCTCTCTCTACCATCTCTTACTCTCTCTCTACCATCTCTCTACTCTCTCTCTACCATCTCTCACTCTCTCTCTACCATCTCTTACTCTCTCTCTACCATCTCTCACTCTCTCTCTCTACCATCTCTTACTCTCTCTCTACCATCTCTCACTCTCTCTCTCTCATCTCTTACTCTCTCTACCATCTCTTACTCTCTCTCTACCATCTCTTACTCTCTCTACCATCTCTTACTCTCTCTACCATCTCTTACTCTCTCTCTACCATCTCTTACTCTCTCTACCATCTCTTACTCTCTCTACCATCTCTTACTCTCTCTCTACCATCTCTTACTCTCTCTCTACCATCTCTTACTCTCTCTACCATCTCTTACTCTCTCTCTCTCATCTCTTACTCTCTCTCTACCATCTCTT
>NC_042968.1:45886070-45973570 GCF_901001165.1 Salmo trutta
GTTTTAGAAAGCGTCAAAGCCACTCTGGAAACCAAAGAAAAGTGAATCGACCACCAGTGAATATCTAGCAATCCCTGGAACATCAAGCATTTCTGGAACATTGTTATAAGGTTGTGCAGGGTCAGGAATAGGAATAGTAATGACTGACAGAAGGCTTCTCCAAGGAGGGGCTTCTCATCATAACACTCCTCAACTGGTCCTTGTATACAACTGGCAAGGCCACATCCCATAAGCACACATTCTCTGAACTGCCTCTGGCGCTAACAAAACCCCTACATTTTTTATACATAAAACAGACAGAAGGATTGCTTTTTCCCCAAAAGGTTGTGCAGCAACAAAAGTGCTGCATTGCGTATATCAGAGAACATGCAGTGTCGAGTAAGGTTCAGAATACAGCCACCAGAATGGATCCATTATACTAAACAGGTTCAGAATACAGCCACCAGAATGGATCCATTATACTAAGCAGGTTCAGAATGCAGCCACCAGAATGGATCCATTATACTAAACAGGTTCAGAATACAGCCACCAGAATGGATCCATTATACTAAACAGGTTCAGAATACAGCCACCAGAATGGATCCATTATACTAAACAGGTTCAGAATACAGCCACCAGAATGGATCCATTATACTAAACAGGTTCAGAATACAGCCACCAGAATGGATCCATTATACTAAACAATGCCTTAAAAAGCACCAGCACAGCTTAAGCAATGTCATTTGGAAGTCCTAATCTAATTGTTTAAGATAGGTACAAGTGGATTGGTACCTACGTTGTTTTGTGGGAGGGGAGCTTCATCCCATAGTCAATGAACTGACCATAGTCAGACCACAGGAAGTAAGACTGTTGCACCAAAGCTTGTGATTACAGGGCTAAGTGTGGTTACATTCTTTATTTTGGTCAGGAAGGGAAGCTTGTGGAAGTCAGGATGAGGTCGGAGCAGGGTGCTGCTTTACTCTCGTTTCCATGGTTCCTCCTCAACAAGAGAGAAATCTGCAGTGTTGGGGTGGCCGTTGGGGTGGCCGTTTCCATTGCCCATGGATACCTGCAAGCAATTACCAGGGACATCTAACTGTAAGACCAAGGCACAGTCATATTGAAGCTGTCAAATGGTTTGAGCAGAGAAACCAAGGGGGTAATACTTGCAGGCCATCCTTTTGGTTGAATTTGGTTGGTTGGTCGGTTGAATTTTGGTTGAAATGGTTGAATTTACTGGGATTCCCGCAAATTTGGTCCCAATAGAAAGAAAAGAAAAGAAAGAATATTCTCTGAATGCTGAAGCGATAGCAGGTACAGAAGATAGATTGAATCCTCTCTGAATACTGAAGTGACAGCAGGTACAGAAGATAGATTGAATCCTCTCTGAATACTGAAGCGACAGCAGGTACAGAAGATAGATTGAATCCTCTCTGAATACTGAAGTGACAGCAGGTACAGAAGATAGATTGAATCCTCTCTGAATACTGAAGCGACAGCAGGTACAGAAGATAGATTGAATCCTCTCTGAATACTGAAGCGACAGCAGGTACAGAAGATAGATTGAATCCTCTCTGAATACTGAAGCGACAGCAGGTACAGAAGATAGATTGAATCCTCTCTGAATACTGAAGCGACAACAGGTACAGAAGATAGATTGAATCCTCTCTGAATTCTGAAGCGACAGCAGGTACAGAAGAAAGATTGAATCCTCTCTGAATACTGAAGCGACAGTAGATACAGAAGATAGATTGAATCCTCTCTGAATACTGAAGCGACAACAGGTACAGAAGATAGATTGAATCCTCTCTGAATACTGAAGCGACAGCAGGTACAGAAGATAGATTGAATCCTCTCTGAATACTGAAGCGACAGTAGATACAGAAGATGGATTGAAATGTGTTTTCTCACTGACAGGAGAATGTAAAACATTGATGAGTCAGTTTTGTTTTCTATCTTGGCCATGTATTTTATGGATTCTCTGCCCAACAGAATTACCAGTACAATAATGTTGAATAAATCGATTGTAAGAAAACAACTAAATAACAGTATAAAACAGGGATTAGTAATTGTCCCATGCAAGCAAAGCAATAGAACAATGATCCATGAAAAATGGATCAGTAAAATGCTCTGAAAATAAGAGCATGGACTTTTCATTGAGTTTTTGGTCTAAAAAATAGCAAGCTACAGTAGAAAGAAGGATTTTTGACAGGTCCATAATATGTCTGCCACTGTCTGGATAAACATGATGAAATAGCAGTCTTCATGTGTACCACTAGCCATACAATGTTGATTTAAAAATGTGCCCTAAAACTGAATCGAATCATGTAAGCAGGGCTGCCACAAATACATGTCCAATTAAGAAAAATAATCCCACTCATGTCACAAATTAATACAAGACATAGGAAGAAAAGTAAAGTGCGGAAAAATGTTTTCAAAAGAAAAATTGTGTCAAAAACATAACATCAGAATGATAGTAAACTGTCGATCAAAAGTACACAGGTATCACAAAAACTGCTTTTCCATATAATTAGTGAGTTAGTAAATAAATATAATATCATATTTCTTTAGTTTCTCCACCTTGTAATATTGTTTTCTCCAAAATAACTGTATAAGGTGACATCATGTCGACATACCAAATGACAAGAGAAGAAAAAGCAGCAATTACGGGGGAAGTCTACATGCACGTCTCTATATCCTTAAAGATGAAATGTACCTTGCAATCATCTATCATGACTGTGCTGTGGGCTGCAGCGTAAACACACTGGTTGGTGTTGTTCTCGAAGAAGGATTGGGACTTTGTCAACTCAAATTCATCAACTTTTTGTGCGGCGTCAAACGCGTCGAGCTCATCTTTGGATAGGTGGTAAACGATACCCGCCCCGTAGGAGTCCCCAACCACGTTGACGGAGGTTCGGAACCGATCCCTGGATTTTTTAGGGTGGGGAGGCAGACACAGAGACAGACAAGTGCAGAAGGTAATCTCTCGGGGGAACAAAGCTGAGGACAATATTTTGAGGGAGACCAGAGTTTTATCCTAAGGTAACAAGAAGATATTGTGTGTGTGTTGAAACATTCTCTGTACGTGTGAATGCAGGTACAAGCACAAGATTGAGTACTCACAGCAGCCAGTCAACAGCCACCAACAGACTGATGTCTTGGGTGGGTAACCCAACGGCTGTTAGGATCAGTAGCATGGTCACCAATCCAGCACTGGGGATACTGGCCGCTCCCACACTGGCCAAGGTAGCTGTCAGGCTACAGTCAGGATGAGAGATCTCAGTCAATTACACATACATTCATTTCAACCTTATATTGTAGGTACATGAATTCATGTTTTTGTCAATGTCAATACGTCATGTATAGGGCACCTTGTTTTGAACAATCATGTCACATGACCTGAATTTGAACCTTTATTTAAAGGGTTTTCAACAAACGGTTCCTTTTCTTATTATGTCAGATGGGCCAGCACCATCTCCAGCACCATGCTCCAGCATAATCCTCCAGCACCATTCTCCAGCACCGTCCTCCAGCACCGTCCTCCAGCACCATGCTCAGATAATTGCTTTTATTTTTGGTGTAAATCTAATGTCTGGAAAAGGCTTAAAATAAAGATGAAATCCTAGGTCATGTGATATGATAGTCCAAAACACAGGGTCCTGGTCATGTAGGATTAGAAGTGTCCTACCTGACAGTGACGATCTGGCCGTAGTCGAGGTCGATGTTGTTCATCTGGGCGATGAAGATGGCTGCCACAGCCTCGTAAAGCGCAGTGCCGTCCATGTTGATAGTGGCGCCCACAGGGAGCACGAATCGCGTCACTCGCTTATCGATGCCCAAGTTCTCCTCCAGACAGCGGAATGTGACTGGCAGGGTACCAGCGCTGAGAGACGGGTACAAAACGTGTACTTAGTACATATCACAAGACTTGGAACTGTATTAAACACTGAATTTACATAATATGTTTATTATGCATTGAGCATTATGTTCTCTCAAAGGGTGACTTTTAAAGGGTCTTACTTTAAGCAGGAAGATTAGTCGACAAGAGTCTAACTACATTGTGGTAGCTAAGCTCTACAAAGCTGGTGTCATGCATGAAGGTATCAGACGACCCGTGAAATGTGGACACCCCTCTAGGGCATGAACAACATCTCTGTTGCTGTTATCATCTCAGTGTGAGCTTCGGCTGTGGCTCAAAACCTACTCTGTCATACAATCTATCAAATAGGTTGGGTAAAGCAGAGTCCTTAATATAAATTAACATTTTATCCTAAACTAAGCTAAGGTTTTTAATCTTTGAAAGCAACTTTTCGCTGTATGCACCACGAACAACATTACTCTTGTTTTTAGTTTATCTGTAAATTGGAGACAAAACAAGTAAGGTCACGGCATCTTGTTTTGTCTGTCTTATCGTAAACAAGCAGAATGGGTTCTAGAATGGGTTCTAGAATGGGTTCTGGGAAAGGCTATAATAAGTATGACAGAGGGAAAAGGGAGTGTGACAGAGATTGGTTAGAGAATAGGTTTGGGTCTTGTACCTAGATGCTGTCCCAATAGCGGTGACCCAGGCCTGGAAGATTCCCATGAAGAAGACATAGGGGTTTTTCTTCACGATGACCAAGTATATTAGCGGTAGAAATATGGCACCGTGGATGACAAGGCCCACGATCACAGTCACCATGTACATTCCCAGTTGCCTGGCAACCATTTCCAGATCATCGATTGAGATGATCTTCCCACAGATGAGACAGGCGATACCGAAAGGGGAATACCTGGGAGAGACCTTGGTGAGATTAGTTTTGCAGTTTGGTAACACTAATGAAAGGTAAATAGTAGTATCTAATTGGGAATATTGGAGAAAACATGTACATTGGGGGCTAATTTCCTGTAATAAATAACACTTTTCTCCTTTGGCCACAGTGACTAGAGTGGACTTCCTAGAATGCCTGTTATTTTAAGGGGGGAATATAGAGTATAACTCATCATAGGATGAGACTTACCACATAATCATGCCAACAATCCTCATGACGATCTCGTTGAGAACGTTAAAAAACTCCAGCATGAGCTTGGCCTTGTCTCCCATCTTCCCCATGATTATCCCGAAAGCCACAAAGAAACCGATCAAACCTACAGTTTCAAAAGGAGGCAAACCGTGTCAAATCAGTTATTTGGACTGCTAAGACAATCATTCATTCCAGTTAAGAGTTGAGCATGTTTTCTAGTAAGTGTACCAACCTAGCACATTCATCCCACTCTTGTACTGAAGACCCCTTTTGATGGTAAACTGTGGTGGACCCCTGGTCCTGTTGGTAGGTACGGGGACTTTTGTGGTGACTGTCTGGATCTGCTGGAAGCAGGCCTGAACCAGGTTTTCTGGGAAAAGGTTTCGAATTAGATCGAAGAAGGCATCCAGACTGGAGACGTCGTCGTTCTTCTTGCCAGGCCCGAGGTTGGACTTCAGCTTGGGGTTACCTGGGTGGATGAGCAGCACCAGAATGACACCCAGAGCGGCAGCGATGACTGTGGTGGACATGTAGTACACCATGGCTCGGGTGCCCAGGCGGCCACTGGACTTGGCATCCAACCCTGCCAGTCCTGGAGTGGGAGAGAGGTGAGAGAGGCCCGCAGTTCAACAACCGGTTACGTAAACTACAGAAGATATGAATTCCAGATAGTCTAGTGATAAAAGCAGTGGAGGCTGCTGAGGGGAGGACAGCTCATAATAATGTCATGGAACAGAGGAAATGGAATGGCATCAAACAGGTGTTTGATGTATTTGATATCATTCCACTGATTCCGCTCCAGTCATTATCACGAGCCTGTCCTCCCCAATTAAGGTGCCACCAACCTCCTGTGGATAAATGCTATAATAACACTCTAACGTACAATGCCTCTAGTGCTAGTACAGACACACGCTAGCAAACGCACTCTACACACACGTATACTGTAGTACATTGTCATATTGTTGTATGGTGATATTATACATTTTGTATTGTAGATATGTAGTGGTGTACTAATGTTATATGATGTAGCATTTTATCTTTAGTTTTATGTGTGATGTAAGTGCCTAAATGTGTTTGGACCCCAGGAAGAGTACCTGCTGCCTTGGCAGGAACAAATGGGGATCCATAATAAACCCCAGGAAGAGTACCTGCTGCCTTGGCAGGAACTAATGGGGAGCCATAATAAACCCCAGGAAGAGTAGCTGCTGCCTTGGCAGGAACTAATGGGGAGCCATAATAAACCCCAGGAAGAGTAGCTGCTGCCTTGGCAGGAACTAATGGGGAGCCATAATAAACCCCAGGAAGAGTAGCTGCTGCCTTGGCAGGAACTAATGGGGAGCCATAATAAATACATATAATGGCAGGGTTCTGGTCTCCCACCTGTGATGAGACTGGAGATGATCAGGGGCAGGATGAGCATCTTCAGCATCCTCATCAGGATGTCTCCTGGGAACGAGATGATCATGATCACATCAGGGGGGAGCGGCGACATGGGACGCAGTAGTATTCCAGAAACAGAGCCAGTGATCACACCTAGAACACAGAGAGAGAACCCCCAGTCATATCAACTGGACCTCTCATTGGTTTTCTGTTGCATTATTTACAACCACCGTTTACACACACCGGGCTATTTGTATTCATGCACATCAGCTGGTGTTTATACCCTGAACACAACAAGCTCTACCTCGGCTCTCGCTACACTTTCACCCACAAGTTTTAGGCAACCTTATGCACTGTGAGGGCTGGGAGGTGCAGAAAACGTGCAGAAAAACTAAATGATATACAAACTAAATGATATCAAACCACACACTTTTCATTGTTAAAGAAGCAATCCGGGATCTTAAGAGCTTACTAATTTGTAACATATTGTACGAATTTGAATTTGTAACATAAAATATGAGTTGCAAAAAATGAAAATACAAATAAAACTTGCTATTTGTTACTTAACATACAAAATAGATGACATAGTACACAATTGCGCACAATTTTCAGGAACCCATTTTGGCTCATTAGCATTAGTTTCAAAACTACTGACTGAAATTATACACATCTAAACACCAGGCTAACTTACCAAGACAGTAACATCTATATGACAGGCTAACTTACCAAGACAGTAACAACCAGACACCTCTAAACAACAGGCTAACTTACCAAGACAGTAACAACCAGACACCTCTAAACAACAGGCTAACTTACCAAGACAGTAACAACCAGACACCTCTAAACAACAGGTTAACTTACCAAGACAGTAACAACCAGACACCTCTAAACAACAGGCTAACTTACCAAGACAGTAACAACCAGACACCTCTAAACAACAGGTTAACTTACCAAGACAGTAACATCTATATGACAGGCTAACTTACCAAGACAGTAACAACCAGACACCTCTAAACAACAGGTTAACTTACCAAGACAGTAACAACCAGACACCTCTAAACAGGCTAACTTACCAAGACAGTAACAACCAGACACCTCTAAACAACAGGTTAACTTACCAAGACAGTAACATCTATATGACAGGCTAACTTACCAAGACAGTAACAACCAGACACCTCTAAACAACAGGTTAACTTACCAAGACAGTAACAACCAGACACCTCTAAACAGGCTAACTTACCAAGACAGTAACAACCAGACACCTCTAAACAACAGGTTAACTTACCAAGACAGTAACATCTATATGACAGGCTAACTTACCAAGACAGTAACAACCAGACACCTCTAAACAACAGGTTAACTTACCAAGACAGTAACAACCAGACACCTCTAAACAACAGGCTAACTTACCAAGACAGTAACAACCAGACACCTCTAAACAACAGGTTAACTTACCAAGACAGTAACAACCAGACACCTCTAAACAACAGGTTAACTTACCAAGACAGTAACAACCAGATACATCTATACGACAGACTAACTTACCAAGACAGTAACAACCAGATACATCTAAATGACAGGTTAACTTACCAAGACAGTAACAACCAGTCACCTCTAAACAACCGGCTAACTTACCAAGACAGTAACATCTATATGACAGACTAACTTACCAAGACTGTAACAACCAGACACATGTAAACGACAGACTAACTTACCAAGACAGTATCAACCACAGACACATTTAAACAACAAGCAAACTTAACAAGACAGTAACAACCAGTCACCTCTAAACGACAGGCTAACTTACCAAGACAGTAACAACCAGACACATCTATACGATAGAATAACTTACCAAGACAGTAACAACCAGACACATCTATACGACAGACTAACTTACCAAGGACGGTGAGGAAAAGGACCAAGTTATTCATGATTTTGCTGCATATGCCCCAACACATAGGCTGAGGAGGCTCCACGATGGGCTCCAAATGGCTTTCATGCATTCTGACCTCCACTTGCCTCTGCATTGTGTTGGCACTAGAGAGAGAGAGAGAGTGATAGAGAGGAGGTTTATTCATTTACTCCTCCTTGACCCATAATGCCTAGCTGTGTCAACAGGTATTACCATATTTGCTCCAGTGAAAAGGTCACTGATGCAGACACCATAAGGGTTTGATGTGGCTTCTTGTCCGTTTGTAATAATGGCTCAGGAACTGATGGCAAACAGAATGATAGTGTATTCATACTATCACAAAGATGTATGAGGGAGAGGAGACTGAACGAGTGGGTAGAGAGAGAGACATGGGAGATGTGAGTATGTAAATCATTCTAATTATATTTTTTGTATATTGTCAAAAACAATTATCTATACTCTTATTTGTTATCTATACTCTTATTTGTTGTATTATTTTGGGAGGGTGACACCCACTGCAATTCCCCATTTGCCCCGACTTTGAATAATACTGACGTAGCCCCTCGTATTAGTGAAAGGGTTCCACTTGAAACAAAGAGTTATTTTTAGAGGGTTCACCTAATGGGACAATTCAAGGTGTGACACCTTCTTTTCTAAGAGTGTATCTTGGGGCTTGCTACCTGATATCTTTGTTTCAAAGCACACCAGTTATTTATTTAACATTTTTACTTAACTAGGCAAGTCAGTTAAGAAGAATTTCTTATTTACAATGATGGCCTACCTCGGCCAATTGGGCGCCACCCTATGGGACTCCCTATCAAGGCCAGATATGATGCAGCCTGGATTCGAACCAGGGACTGTAGTGAAGCCGATTGCACTGAGATGCAGTGCCTTAGACTGTTGCGCCACTCGGGAGCCCACCATGACTTGTGTGTTAGTACAGTATGTGTGTGTGTCCAGTGTCTGTCGACAGCAACTGACTTAAACTTAACCTCCGTTATCTCTGCCCTCTGATCTGGGCCAGTCTGAGGATGCAGTGATTTTCCAGTGAATGGAGCTTCTTCGTAATCTTATTCCTCTGAGATGGAAGTCTTCACTTTCAGGTCATGCCCCCATCTTACACTCCTCACACTCCTCCCTCCATCTCTCTACCTAATCGCCTCATCACGTCACCGCAGCAACAAGTCTCCCGGCTTCGTTGTGGTCTGGCTTAAAAGCTCTTCAACTTAAAGCCCCCTGACCGTCCTACTCCTAGCATCATTTAAATCACATCTCTCCGTGTGTTGTCACCTGTCCCATATTTTTTCATATTTACACTAACACTCACTGTCAATACCGTCCATTTCCTGAGATGGGGCTTTCTGCTGGGTCCCCCTGCTACACTGTTACACTGTCCTAAAAATGTTGCTCCCCTGAACAGCCCTGTACTCACTGACAAAATATCTCTCGGATTGAGAGGATAATTGAGGTTTGGTGAAATTCCCTGTTTCTAAAACCATATTGAGTGAATTTGTTACTGGAGTAACTGTTTGTATTGCATACTGTTTACATCCACATAACCAAAGACATGACGGTGAGGCAGTTAATAGGTTGTGACTGGCAAATCAATCAGAGGCTGTCTGACACACAGTGCCCGGACATAAGCCTGTTAAGGCTGACAAAATTAGCCTGTCAAGCACACCAGTGGTTTAGTTACATAACCTCTCAGGGGTGACCCAGGAACTGTCAAGGTGTGCCAAGCTGTGATTAGACAGTCTTGAGCAAGGGATTACTGTTTGATTCACAGATTCAGAAATACAGATTCACAATACATACAAATGAAATCACATATTTAAAAAACACACTTCTTCACACAGCTCTTTGGCAAGAAATGGTCCCCTCACCAAGAGTCATCCATACTGCCTATCTGCTCTATGGTGCGTCAGTACCAAAAGCTTTTACGTTCAAAGCCTAAACAATATATCGCAACAGTCAACTGCAGCCTGATTGTAGCAATTGTAAAGCACTTGAATCAGGATCCAGGGCACATACGATTTGCTAATGTCATTATGTGTCTCATTAGATAGGGTACATCTCATTGAGCTGGATGGTTCTCAAGGCCACCTGGCTGGGTTGGTGCAGATGAGGTCAAAGGGGAGAGTGTCTCAGCTCTCTCACCAGAAAGGGATGACCTCTGATTCCCAAAGGTCAAATGACAATAAATTAAGAATGATCAGACAAGTCACAGACGCCGGAGCATTTTCCCTTTTTGCTTCAGGGGACAACAACAATACTGTAGCATTATACTGTGATGAGGAAATTCTACTCAACAATACTGTAGCATAATACTGTAGATGCAAACTTTCAATCATGCCTTCAAAAATCCTTGACAGCAACTGCCTAGTAGCGGTAAAATAAACACAGCACTGTAAAAGTAGAATGTAGAAGGTTTGAAGAGAAACATTCTGGAACACTTCAAGAAAATGTTTCAAACCTTTCATATTCATTTAAAACCTTTACATTTAGCTTACCTGTAGTTGTTGTCTGGAATTTGGAATGGAAAGTGACGTACTAAAGAGTCACTACTCAGTCAGCCATGGGCTGCAGGGATAGAGTCAAAGAAAGTAAGGGAAATTCACGGTCTATCCATCTTGGAGATTCAGTGAAGATCCACAAACGTATGAAGGTCCCCCCTTGCCCCTTAAATAAGGGAACGTAGAAATCTGGAGGCTATGCAGGAGTAGATCTCAAGAAGAAAGCCAGCAGCACCTTCTCAGCATCCAATCGAAATACAATGAATAATCAGCAATGCCCATGGAAGACTAAGAATGGTATCCGCAGTCACTGAAGTCGACTCATCCAAGCATGTGTGTAGACCTGAAGTGACCAACCTGCAGGCTGGACTGCGGGCTCCACGTTCAGCTTAATTGTAAGCAGCGAGTGAAATCCTTGGTGCCCTCCTCTTTCTCCTTCTCTACCTGTCTAATCCGTCCTTAAAGCATGCGCAGTAATGCTTTTCCCTTGGATGTGAGGCGGGATAAAGATGCACGAGATTCTCAAACAATCAATGCAAGCCTGCAAGCCAAGTGCTCAAGAAAAGGAAGACTTGGCTGTTGCATTGAAGAGACATGTGCGTTGTATAGCCAACCCTGATGTAAACAAAGAGGAGAGGGAAGTTTGAGTAGTAATGAATCAGACAAGATGGGCTCTTTCAACTCACACTTTTAGAAAAAAGGATCTAGAACAATAAAGGGTTCTTCGGCTTGTCCTTGAAGTTTAGAAGAACCCTCATTCCAGGTAGAACATTTTCTCCATACAAAGAAGCCTTTTAGAACCCTTTCTTAGAGAAGGATGAAAAAGGTTCCATATAGAATCCTTGTCCTTGTTTAACTAAGGCCAATGTCCTCACCCCCGATGAAAGGTGACAGATCAATGTTTGTCAGACCATGAGACATCCTGAAAATCGGACTTCTCACAAAATTGTCTGTACCGTCCGAACAGTTTGGCATAGAAAACTAATATTACTATTTGATGAGACTCACAAACACGCGGTGGTGTTCTCCGTTTTGCTCTACTGCCCTCACAAGTGTCTTGGGACTCGTCTGAAGTTGGTACAGCCGATATGCCAACTTCTGTCTGTAGCGTCTAAACAGTTTAGGCTACACAATAATATGAGGTGAGACACAAACAAACATGTACAGTGCATTTGGAAAAGTATTCAGACCCCTTCACGGTTTCCACATTTTGATTACATCCTTATTCTAAAATAGATTGAATAATCTACACACAATACCCCATAATGACAAAGCAAAAACAGACATGAAGCTTGGCAATCTGGACAAGGAGTTGAATTTTGGTTACATCAGACCAGAAAATCTTGATTCTCATGGTCTGAGAGTCCTTTAGGTGCCTTTTGGCAAACTCCAAGCGGCTGTCATGTGCCTTTTACTGAGGAATGGCTTCTGTCTGGCCACTGTACCATAAAGGCCTTATTGGTGGAGTGCTGCAGAGATGGTTGTTCCATCGGGTTCTTTGTCACCTCCCTGACCAAAGCCCTTCTCCTCCGATTGCTCAGCTTGGCTGGGCGTCCAGCTCTAGGAAGAGTCTTAGTGGTTCCAAACTTCTTCCATTTAAGAATGATGGAGGCCACTGTGTTCTTGGGAACCTTCAATGCTGCAGAAATGTTTTGGTACCCTTCCCCAGGTCTGTGCCTCGACACAATCCTGTCTCTGAGCTCTACGGACAATTCCTTCGACCTCATGGCTTGTTTTTTGCTCTGACATGCACTGTCAACTGTAGGACCTTATATAAACAGGTGTGTGTCTTTCCAAATCATGTCCAATCAATTGAATTTACCAAAGGTGGACTCCAATCAAGTTGCAGAAACATCTCAAGGATGATCAATGGAAACAGGATGCACCTGAACTCAATTTCGAGTCTTATAGCAAAGGGTCTAAATACTTACGTAAATAAGGTATTTCTGTTTTTTCTTTTTAATACATTTGCAACATTTTCTAAAAACCTGTTTTTGCTTTGTCATTATGAGGTATTGTGTGTAGTTAAAAAAAATTGAATGCATTTTAGAATAAGGCTGTGACGTAACAACATGTAGAAAAACATGTGGAAGAATATCGGTTATTTTGCTCTAGGACGCCCACAGGCCTCACAAGACTTGTCTGAAGGTCCCCCGGTACCAGTTGAAAAATGAATGGAAGTATATATGGAGAGTGTTTAGTGCCAAAAATAAAGGGTTAAATACCTATAAAATAAAACATATGTATATGTTTCCTGATCTTTCTTATATCTCTCAGATATAGGACAGACACTTTAGAACAAACTTCCTTAAGATTGTTTGGGATTATCTGTTGTTCCATGTGGTGAATCTGTTATTCAATGCGTTTGTATGGGCTAATATTGTTTTTTTTTTATGCTTCAAAGTGTCTAAAATTTCAAAATCAAATAGCAAAATGATCCTTGGTATGACCTCCTCCTTAAAACAATTTAATGTAACTTACTAGAACCCCCCCCCCCCCACACTTAGACTCTTATGAGTTAAGCATCCTAAATATGAAATATTTTTGGTAGTCCACTTAAAATGATTGCTGTAGATTGTGAGCTATTCTTTTTCCTATTATTTCATTTTTCCCCACTTTAATTTGATATCCTGAGATTTTAGAGTATTCTGAAAATATTTTTTAGCAAAGGGGGCATTGAGTGTTCAATATTGGTCAGGTATATAAGTAGATAATCTACAAATAAATTGAGTTATATTCATGTTTACCCATACTGATTGATACCTGTTACATTTGGGTCCTGTCTAATTCTTTCTACAAGTTGTTCAATTGCCAGTGCTAACAGGAGGGTGAGATGGGACAACCCTGTATTGTGCCCCTTTCTAAAACAATCAGAAAATGTATTATTTGTGTATACTTATGCTTTAGGACATTTATACAATGGTTTTATTAAATTTTTTATTTCAGCTCAAAAGTTGAGGGCTTCCAAAGTTTTCAATAGAAAAAGCCATTCAAGATGGTTGAAAGCCTTTCGGCATCAACAGCCATTATTGATGAATCTAAGTGTCTATTTTTAATAAGCCCTGTTTGATGGACATGTATCAAGTCTGTTAAGACTTTTGCCATTCTATTGCTTATAAGTTTTGTTGTTATTTTATTGTCACAATTATTACATTTATGGGTCTGTAATCAGCAGGGGACTCTCCACATTTCCCTGATTTTAATATAACTGAAATAACTGTTTGATACATGGAACTAGGAAGTACTGAATTGAGTGACGTGTGTTGTCATTTGTGTAAATAGTGGGGCTACTTTGTCCCAAAATGTTGAATAGAATTCCATTGGAAAGCCATCCATTCCTGGTGCCTTTCAGTATCTAATATTTATTCTTGGGTAATCTCTGTTTTTAGTGATTCTTTTTTGTGTTTTGGTAATTGCTTCAGAGTTGTTGAGTCTAAGAAGGATATGCGATTAGTCCAATTGTTGTTTGATTCTGATTTATATAAATGTTCGTAGAAGCTTTTAAAATTGTCATTAATCGCATTGTTTATTTCTAATTACCACTTTTGTATCTGTATCTTTTTAAAGTATAACTGGTTTAGCATATTTGTTTTGTGAGAGCTGTGAGATGTTTTCCAGATTTATTTGCCATTAAGTAGTTTACTTTATTTAAATTTTACCTGTAGTTTTTGGCTCTCTTCAAAAGTAAAAGATTGTATTTGTGCTTAAGTTCTGAAATTGTATTATCTTCTTTACCTTGTAAAGATTTATGTTTTTTCCCTAAAATAGTGCAGAGTATGAGATTATCATTCCCCTAATGTACACCTTAAAGGCACCCCAAATTATATCAGAGGTCAGCTCTTCTCTGTCACCCACATTTAATGTATCACCTTTTACAGGCCTCTTTCCATTTGCTATCTACATTAGCCATATTGGATTGGAACACACATCATGAAAAGAAGTCTCACTGATATCTATCTTTGGGTCATCCAATGAGGGGATAAAAGATTTCCAAAAGAAACATATCATCGTGGCAGTTCATGACTTGAGATGTGAGCAACACTCATGCAGTTGTTCCAGAGAGTTCAGCATCATACAGATGTGGGATCTTAATTTGAATTTGAAAATAATCCTGCTGCAAAAGGAAATGTGAATTATTATGTGGATTATAATTAATGGACATCTTTATATTTTTGTATACATTTTTCATAAGTGAAAATCAAGTCTGAGATTTTTAAGTGCAAATTACAAACATTTTAAGCCTCAAATACACTAGAAGTTTTACATTACCTGCATTACAGGAAAGTTCTCATGCAACAGGGTGATCCAATTAAGATCCTACAGCTGTAGTTTAGTGTATGATAGTAATGCATATTATTACAAATCGGCTCTAGAATTCAGCTACATATGACTACTTCCTGTGTGTGTTACATTTCCCTTGGTGGTGGTCTGGTTGTTGCAATAAGTGATCTCTGATCTTTATTGGTATGGAGTCACAGACGTCACTTCGACATCTAGTTTTGATTTACATTTGATTGAATTGTCAAATTACGTGAATTCCCCAAAACATTTTACCATGTCATTGGATTTTGCTCAAAAGTTGTGTTGAAAAAAAGGCTAACATTCCAACATCCCTTTACATTGATGAATTTTTGCAAATCTGATCAGTTTTCCACATTGATTCAACATCATCACCTCAACTGTTATTGTTGGAATGACGTTGATTCAACCAGTTTGTGTTCAGTAGGTTAGTCCACATGAAGGGAGGGAGAAGATGGCAACGCATCTGTTTCTATCTCATGCATCCCAACGCGGGACTCCACCTGACCACATGAACCATGATGAGAGGACATGGCGTCTATAAATAACTAATCTGTCCTGAGCTCTCCTAATCTACCACACATACACACACAGGGACATACACACATGCGCAAATGTACACACTCATGACACAACAGATATACCATGATGAGTTAACTTACCACTTCCTAAGAATATATCTATCTATTCTTTTCTTTTCTTAAAACTCACTAAGAATAGACAATCTTACAATCCAATAATTAAATCATGTCAATACCATGCGAGTAGAAATACTATTCCTAGCATGCATCTGTTTCTCTTATATCATGTACATTGATCATTTCATACACAGGTGTCCTGGACACCTTATGGTGGTGAATTGGCTCAAATTGAAACCACAATCTTTGCAACTCCTTTTCCTGAATGATAATCTGTGCCGGGTTCCTGCATTCAGGTGTTATGGTAATTCCCTGCATCTTATTTTCCCTACCATTGATATCTTAGCAGAGTTGAAAATAACATAACAATTAGTTAGACACATCAGTTTAGCAATCTTTACACAACAAGTGTCTTTGCTGTTCCGTCTTAATAAAATCATTTAATTAATTTCAATGTAATCTTCGAACCCTGAACCAAATCTCATGTGCGCTAGCTAGCTAGTTAACTTTATTTGCTACTTCTAGGGGCGCAAGTGGCTAAACAGCAGATTCAGCCTCTCTTCACTACAAACCACTCATATGTCTAGAGAGACTGGACATTCATGCACACAATTATGATTCATCAAAATATCTAAAAATAATTATAATCACATTAATCTTCCCATATCTCTGATTCAGCAAGGTATGCTGGCATAATGTACACATTTATGTTTATGTCTGTCGCTATTGGGCCTTCCCAATGGACTCATTTACAACTCATGTGAGACTTCCTGAATAATTTGGACACCAGCTGAATAAGGCAAATGGCCTACTGAATTATTGTTTCATCATCTTTGAACATCTGGTTAATTGAAACAGACTACCTTAAAAATGGCAGAATGTACTGACAATCAAGAATTCCCTACCATATCAATAATGTTATAACAAATGGGAAGCACTTTTCCTGTATCATTGCTAATTTATGCTCAAAGATGAGCGTGCATTTCTGAGCAATCACAGCCATACCATGGGAAACCACGGGAAACCAGCACAAGCATTTCGCTACACCCACAATAACATCTGCTAAACACGTGTATGTGACCAATAAAATTTGATTTGGAAACTGTACGTTAGCATCACCACTAGCGGTATTGGAGCTAGTCTGAGCAAGCTGCGAAGCTAAGGTTTAAAAAGGCTTCTGAAGTTTGTAATTTCCAATTAGAAATGTCAGTCTTGATTTTCCCAGACAAAAAATGTATCAACGCCTACATAAATGCCCATTCATTATAATCCTCATAATAATTTATATTTCCTGTTGCTGCAGGATTATTTTCCTGCTGTAACAAACTGGCTCAAATTAAGATCCTACATCTGTACTAACTAGCCTCTGTTACAGGGAAACTATAGTAGCTACTAGCCTAATAGATTGCTCCACTAGTTAGCTACTCTGGTGTGAGGCTTAGTGTGAAGTGTGGTTGGTAATCAGTAATTGAACTAGTTTGCAAAGTGTTGTTTTTGGTTTCAAGAATAAAAATACTTCAAAAGCAAAACCTTGTCTTACAGTAATTCCAAAATGAATTGATGAATCATCGTAATTGTATCCATGTTCTTCTGCAATAATGTCTCCTTTACTGTAGGAGCCAGACTAAAGTGTTCCCTAAAGCAGAGCCCCTTCCTCCCAACCTGCTCAACCCACCACCCACTTCACTCCTTCTATATCAATGCACCAATAAAACACATATCCATCAATAGTACTGTAACGACAATGACAAACAAATTAGTTGCAATGATCACAATTGTATGTTATTATTGTATTACTACTTTTAGCTACAATTATCATTATCATAAGTCACAGCTGTAGTAGTAGTGGTAGTAGTAGTATTAGTAGAAGTAGTACTAGAGGTGGTAGTGGTAGTGGTAGTAGTAGTAGTAGTAGTAGTAGTGGTATGTAAGGGCTGTCGTGAGAGAGAGTAGACCAAGGTGCAGCGGAGTTAGTGTTCATTGAATATTTAATAGCAGAAAGAACACTATACAAAACAAAACGAGAAAACTGACAGCCAAACGGTCCTGTCAGGTGCAAACACTAACAGAAACAATTACCCACAAAACCCAAAGGAAAAACATGCTCCTTATGTGTGACTCCCAATCAGCAACAACGAACTTCATCTGTGCCTGATTGGGAGCCACACACGGCCCAAAACAAAGAAATACAAAAAACCTAGAAAACGAACATAGAACGCCCACCCAATGTAACACCCTGGCCTAACCAAAATAAAGAACAAAAAAAAACCTCTCTATGGCCAAGGCGTTACATGGTAGTAGTTGTATTAGTAGAAGTAGTAGTAGTAGTAGTAGTGGAGGAAGTGGTAGTAGTAGTAGTAGTAGTAGTAGTAGTAGTAGTAGTAGTAGTGGTAGTAGTAGTAGTTGTAGTGGTGGTAGTAGTAGTAGTGGTGGTAGTGGTAGTAGTAGTAGTAGTAGTAGTAGTGGGGGTAGTGGTAGTAGTAGTAGTAGTAGTAGTAGTGGTAGTAGTAGTAGTAGTAGTATTAATAGTAGTAGTAGTAGTAGTAGTAGAAATAGTAGTAGCGGTGGTAGTGGTAGTAGTAGTAGTAGTAGTAGTAGTAGTAGTAGTAGAAGAAGTAGTAGCAGTAGAAGTATTATTATTATTATTAGGAGTAGTAGTAGTAGTAGTAGTAGTGGTAGTAGTAGTAGTTGTAGGGGTGGTAGTAGTAGTAGTGTGGTAGTGGTAGTATTAATAGTAGTAGTAGTGGTGGTAGTGGTAGTAGTAGCAGTAGTATTAGTAGTAGTAGTAGTAGTAGTAGTATTAGTAGTAATAGTGGTAGTAGTAGTAGTAGTATTAGTATTAGTAGTAGTAGTAGTAGTAGTAGCAGCAGTAGTAGTAGTAGCAGTGGTGGTGGAAATAGTAGTAGTAGTAGTAGTAGTGGGGGTAGTGGTAGTAGTAGTAGTAGTAGTAGTAGAAGTAGTATTAGTAGAAGTAGTGGTAGTGTTAGTAGTAGTGGTGATGGTAGTAGTAGTAGTAGAATTATTATTATTATTATTAGTAGTAGTAATATTAGTAGTAGTAGTAGTAGTAGTAGTAGTAGTAGTAGTAGTAGTGGTAGTAGTGGTGGTAGTAGTAGCAGTAGTATTAGTAGTAGTAGTAGTAGTAGTAGTAGTAGTATTAGTAGTAATAGTGGTAGTAGTAGTAGTATTAGTATTAGTAGTAGTAGTGGTGGTAGTGGTAGTAGTAGTAGTAGTAGTAGTAGTAGTAGTAGTAGTAGTAGCAGCAGTAGCAGTAGTAGTAGTGGTGGTGGAAGTAGTATTAGTAGTAGTAGTAGTGGGGGTAGTGGTAGTAGTAGTAGAAGTAGTATTAGTAGAAGTAGTGGTAGTGTTAGTAGTAGTGGTAATGGTAGTAGTAGTAGTAGAAGTATTATTATTATTATTAGTAGTAGTAATATTAGTAGTGGTAGTAGTAGTAGTAGTAGTGGTGGTAGTAGTAGTAGTAGTAGTAGTAGTAGTAGTAGTAGTGGTGGTAGTGGTAGTAGTAGTAGTAGTAGTAGTAGTAGTAGTAGTAGTAGCAGCAGTAGCAGTAGTAGTAGTGGTGGTGGAAGTAGTATTAGTAGTAGTAGTAGTGGGGGTAGTGGTAGTAGTAGTAGAAGTAGTATTAGTAGAAGTAGTGGTAGTGTTAGTAGTAGTGGTAATGGTAGTAGTAGTAGTAGAAGTATTATTATTATTATTAGTAGTAGTAATATTAGTAGTGGTAGTAGTAGTAGTAGTAGTGGTGGTAGTAGTAGTAGTAGTAGTAGTAGTAGTAGTAGTAGTAGTAGTAGTAGTAGAAGTGCTGGTAGTGGTAGTAGTAGTAGAAGTAGTAGTCGTCGTAGTAGTATTAGTATTAGTAGTAGTGGTAGTAGTAGTAGTGGTGGTAGTGGTAGTAGTAGTGGTGGTTGCGGTGGTGGTGGTAGTGGTAGTGGTAGTAGTAGTAGAAGTATTATTATTAGTAGTAGTAGTAGAAGTAGTTGTATAAGTATTTTTTTATTATTATTAGTAGTAGTAGTGGTAGTGGTAGTAGTAGTAGTGGTAGAAATAGTATTCGTTGTGGTAGTAGTAGTGGTAGTAGTACTGGTGGTGGTGGTGGTAGTGGTAGTATTAGTAGTAGTGGTAGTAGCACTGGTAGTATTAGTGGTAGTGGTAGTATTAGTAGTAGTGGTGGTTGTAGTAGTGGTGGTAGTAGTGGTAGTAGTAGTAGTAGTAGTAGTAGTAGTGGTAGTAGTAGTGGTAGTATTAGTAGTGGTGGTGGTGGTAGTAGTGGCTGTGGTAGTGGTAGTAGTAGTACTGGTAGTGGTGCTGGTGGTGGTGGTAGTAGTGGTAGTGATAGTATTAGTAGTAGTGGTAGTAGTAGTTGTGGTGGTGGTGGTAGTGGTAGAGGTGGTATTAGTAGTAGTGGTTGTAGTGGTAGTAGTGGTAATGGTAGTAGTGGTAGTGTAGTGGTGGGGTGGTGGTAGTATTTGTAGTGGTGGTGGTGGTAGTATTTGTAGATGTGGTGGTGGTAGTATTTGTAGCGGAGGTGGTGGTGGTAGTATTTGTAGCGGTGGTGGTAGTGGTAGTAGTAGTGGTAAAAATAAAAGCTATGCATGAAGCCTCTTTAGTCATCAGAGTCCCACCTAGTCGACAGCTATTTAGGACACCTCATGAGCTGTCCTAATCACTTAAGAGTTACCAGCAAGTGTCTTGATCATAGAAAAATGCAGCAAGTCAGTGGTTCTTGCCCCACATGCAACTGCTCTGGAGTTGTTAAAATAATGTTTTGATATTTCTATATGATCAACCCATAAATGATCTACACCTACATGTAACCATATCTATAAATTATATAGGCCATGTAACAGAATCTATAAATAATCTAGACCTAAATGTAACAGTATCTATAAATAATCTAGACCTACATGAAACAGCATCTATAAATAGTCTATACCAACATGCAACAGCATCTATAAATAATCTATACCTACATGCAACAGTATCTATAAATAATCTAGAACTACATGTAACACTATCTATTTTAACATAATCCTAAAACCTACTCTGAGTTGGGAGTTTTATAGTCTTAAAAAATGGTTTAACAGGATTCCTAGGACCTTTTGTGAGATGCTTTGTGGATACGGTTCCATGTATTGAAACTTTCACTCAGACATTGGCCATGAATACTCTGAAATGGAAATCCTCTCAAATCTATGTTCAATGATGCAAGTGAGTAGTTTCATTCAAGTGCAGCATCAGCTCTTCCCCACAGTTTCTACTCCTACTATTCTGTTAGTACAGGAAAGCCTTGTACCTCCCTCTATCCAGCTCAGGCAAACACATAGACAAACCCTTCAGGTGTTAGTATGCAGGTGTGTATGTGTGATGGAATGGGGGAGGGAGGTTGTACGCCAAGCTAAGAATCAATGGATTACTAGGCTTTATTCCCCATCACATTTACAGTGTCATGACAACCTGGATCCTCCAAGTGAAAGTCTAGATTCAATCACCTGACATCCCATTATTCTCTATTAAAGATACACTTAGTTGTCATTATAACGAGAGCGTTACTTAACTGCAAGGCCACTAAACTGGTATGGTGTCTTCTTGAGTATCACAATTCAATCACAATTACTTTTTTTTCATTAGTGTAACTGCCTTCTCCACTTGAACAGAAATTTGTACAGTTATTATGTGAGTCATTGATTTAGAGAACAGTAACTGAAGCTTCAGTACACCATTCCAACCACTTCTCAAATACATTCGATTTTATGGTCAACCATGATTTGGGTTACCCATTGATATCCACACTAACCATGGTAGTGACTGTTGCTATGGTAGCATGCATGAGAAGAATCTCAATTGCATTTCCTTGACTCCTCGCGTCCTCTCTCTTCGCCTCCTTCTCAAAACGCCTCTGACCTTCTCCTCCAGCGGGTCTTGAGAAGAAGGCGAGGAGAGAGGACGCGAGGAGTCAAGGAAATCCAACTGAGAATCTCCCATTGTGTAATTCCATTGGCTCTAAGGGTGTCGTTCTGTTCTGAGGAGCTGGGGGAAAGCTGAGGTGTCTGTCTGTCTGACAAACAGAGGATAAGGACCACAAATCCTCTAAGTGATTCTCAATGACTGACAGCACATGTTTGACTGTCTACAGTGAGGCTCACACACGCCAACACAGACACGCAGGTACACATAACACACATTCACCTTCACAGTCATTTTAATGTACACAGTACTTACAGCATAGTATAGTACAGTATAGTACAGTACAATACAGTATAGTACAGTACAGCATAGTACAGTACAGTATAGTATAGTACAGCATAGTAAAGTGCGTAGACCTACTGTACTGTACATAGGGATCGACAAACAGACAGACACAACAGAACAGTACAGTACATGCATACAACTATACATACACACATACGTTCAACAAAAAAGTATTTATTATTATATTATTTAAATGATCCAAAATGTACAAAAAGCTTGTATTTAACCACGGATGAAACAAGGCTATGATATGGTTATGATATGATATGATGCTGATATGATTATGCTATGGTTATGATATTGTTATTTTATGGTTATGCTATGGTTATGATATGGTTATTTTATGTTTCTGATATAATTATGATATGACTATGATATGATTATGATATGGTTATTTTATGGTTATGCTATGGTTATGATATGGTTATTTTATGTTTCTGATATAATTATGATATGACTATGATATAATTATGATATGGTTATTTTATGGTTATGTTATGATTATGATATGGTTATTTTATGGTTATGATATGGTTATTTTATGTTTCTGATATAATTATGATATGACTATGATATGATTATGATATGGTTATTTTATGGTTATGTTATGGTTATGATATGGTTATTTTATGTTTCTGATATAATTATAATATGACTATGATATGATTATGATATGGTTATTTTATGGTTATGTTATGGTTATGATATGGTTATTTTATGTTTCTGATATAATTATGATATGACTATGATATGATTATGATATGGTTATTTTATGGTTATGATATAATTATAATATCGGTTATTATATCGTGATTTGATGGTTATATTATTATTTTATGGTTATTATATGGTGATTTTATGGTTATGATATTATTTTATGGTAATTATATGGTGATTTTATGGTTATGATATTATTATTTTATGTGTATTATATGGTGATTTCATGGTTATGGTATGTTATGATATGTTATGATATGTTATAATATGGTGATTTTATGGTTATGACATGGTTATTATATGGTGATTTTATAGTTATGATATGGTTATTATATGGTGATTTTATGGTGATTTTACAGTTATGATATGGTGATTTTATAGTTATGATATTATTATTTTATGGTTATTATATGGTGATTTTATGGTTATGATATTATTATTTTATGGTTATTATATGGTGATTTTATGGTTATGATATGGTTAAGATATGGTTATAATATGGGGATTTTATGGTTATGATATTATTTTATGGTTATTATATGGTGATTTTATGGTTAGGATATGGTTAGCATATGGTTATGGCATGGTTATGATATGGTGATTTTATGGCTATTATATGGTGATTTTATGGCTATGATATGGTTAGGATATGGGCATAATCATTTTACTGGCCTTGCAAGTGATGCGTCTGACTTCTAAAATCCTCATAATTTCCTTGCAGGTCATGACGTTCGCATTGGATGAGTAGTAAGTCAATATACATCATAGTAATCAGTGCTAAATATATACTGAACAAAAATATAAATGCAACATGCAACAGCTCACATCAGGAAATCAGTCAATTGAAATCAAATCATTAGGCCCAAATCTATAGAGTTCATGACTGGGAATACAGATATGCATCTGTAGATACCTTTAAAAAAAGGTAGGGGCGCCGATCAGAAAACCAGTCAGTATCTGGTGGACCACCATTTGCCTCATGCAGCGTGACACAGCTACTTCTCAGAGTTGATCAGGCTGTTGGTTGTGGCCTGTGGAATGTTGTCCCACTCATCTTCAATGGCTGCGTGAAGTTATTGGCGGGAACTGGAACACATTGTCGTACACGTCGATCAAGAGCATCCCAAACTTGCTCAATGGGTGACATGTCTGGTGAGATTACATGCTATGGAAGAACTGGGACATTTTCAGCTTCCAGAAATTGTGTACAGATCCTTGCAACATGGGGCTGTGCATTATCATGCTGAAACATGAGGTGATGGTGGCGGATGAATGGCACGACAATGGGCCTCAGGATCTCGTCACGGTATATGTTGTGAATGTATTGTAATGTTTTAAAAAATGTATAACTGCCTTCATTTTACTGGACCCCAGGAAGAGTAGCTGCTGTCTTGTTAGCATCTAATGGGGATCCATAATAAATACAAATACGGTATCTCTGTGTACTCAAATTGCCATCGATACAATGCAATTGTGTTCATTGTCCGTAGCTTATGCCTGCCCATACCATAACCCCACCGCCACCATGGGGCACTTTGTTCAATGTTGACATCAGCAAACCGTTCACACGACATCATACACGTGGTCTGCGGTTGGGAGGCCGGTTGGACGTACTACCAAATTCTCTAAAACAACGTCCTAGGCAGTTTATGGTAGAGAAATGAACATTAAATTATCTGGCAACAGTTATTGTGGACATTCCTGCAGTCAGCATGCCAATTGCACTCTCCCTCAAAACTTGAGACATTTGTGGCATTGTAACCAAACTGCACATTTTAAAGTTACCTTTTATTGTCCCCAGCACAAGGTGCACCTGTGTAATGATCATGCTGTTTAATCAGCTTCTTGATATGCCACACCTGTCAGGTAGATGGATTATCTTGGCAAAGGAGAAATGCTCACTAACAGAGATGTAAAAACATTTGTGTACAACATTTGAGAGAAATAAGCTTTTTGTGCATATGGAACATTTTGTGGGATCTTTTATTTCAGCTCATGAAACATGGGACCAACACTTTACATGTTGCGTTTATATTTTTGTTCAGTGTACATAATAGTAATTAGTGCTAAATATACATCATAGTAAATAGTGCCAGGGATGACTGTCCTCCCCACATCTCGTCTTAGGAAGTTTACAATTGGCTCAGCCGAATAGACTGCCAAGCACTTAGCCCTGTTATCTGTTTCAGGGAACTGGCAACAGTGAGTAAGTGAGTTGTTAGAAAATAACACAGACTGTCAATGATGGTGACAGAGTGGCTGAGACTGGAGTCAAATCAGAGATCTACTTCATGTTTTTCTGTATCCAGTCTTTGAAGTTGTTTATCCGGGTATGGACTGTGTAAAGCCCTGGGCCACAGTTCCATTTCTCATAACCAAAACTTTCTAAAGCCAGAAGCTCCCAGACAACACTATCATCCCCCTGTCCCTCCGAAGGACCCGATGATGGCTTAGTGGCAGGAGATGGTATGATTGTAATGCCTGCGCTGGCAGTGGGACAAGGCTTGGTGGGATTGAGAGGGTGGCGCATTGCACACAGCATATTGTCAGTGATGGTGACAGGGGCCCCGCTCTGAGCAAACTGCCTCTCGCACTGAACGACATCCCCCAGCTCGACCACTCCAGTCTGGGCTGTCTCGGCTTCTAGGCTGGGTGTGGAACTGAACCTTGAGTCAGATGCAAGGAGCCAGCCTGTGGCATAGCCCTGTGTGGCTGTCACCTCCCCGCCTTGCATTTTGGGGAGACACACGGGCAGCACACGCTCACTGATCTTGGCCTTGTCCCGTAGCTTCAGAACGGCCAGGTCCGAGTCCAGTGTCACAGGATCAAAGCTGGGATGGACCAGGACAGAGGAAACCTGTTGGATCAGAGGAGACATGAGACAGATGGAGCAAAATTAATGCCGTGCGGAGAGTTAGAGCAGTGGCAGCTTGCTTGGCTCAGTCTAAACACATAAGTGTCCCAGCATGCAACTTGGCCAGACCTAAGCACAGCTTACTGACTTGCCATGTGCATTGAGATTTGGTCGGTGAGGTTGGCGACAATAGTCTTACAATCTGTTCTCCGGAGGGAAGTGTTTGTGCATAACGCAAGGTGGTCTAATTGTTTAGGACAAACCCCCAACCTTGGTTTCCTACATCTCCCATTGACATGACAATATATGATTTATACCAGTGTGTCATACAGATGTAGGATCTTAATTTGATCACCCTGTTGTAGAAGAACAGTGCAGGAAATGTAAAACTTGTAGTGTATTTGAGGTTTAGAAAGGCTTCTGAAGTTTGAAATTTATACTTTGATACGACAGACTTGATTTCCCTTATGCAAAATACATCAACCCCTACAAACATGTCCATTAATTATAATCCATATAATAATTCTCATTTCCTGTTGCTGCAAGATTATTTTCCTGCTGTAGCAAACTGGCTCAAATTAAGATCCTACACCTGTAGGTGTTTCTCAGTTCAGGATTTGAAGTGACTATATTGCCCACATATTAACACCTTATGGGCCTACTTGAAGCTCCATTTACCTAATGATTTTACAATGCTGACAGAAATGTGTTTCAGTGAAATCTTCCCTGTAGCTCAGTTGGTAGAGCATGGTGTTTGCAACACCAGGGTTGTGGGTTCGATTCCCACGGGGGGCCAGCACAGAAAAAAAATGTATGAAATTGTATGAAATGTATGCATTCACTACTGTAAGTCGCTCTGGATAAGAGCGTCTGCTAAATGACTAAAATGTAAATGTAAATCTGATGATATCCAAATATTACAGCATTTGTTGGAAATGATGATGTGGAGGAAACAGGATCTTTGAATGGTATTTTACAGTTATACCACAACACGTATTAGAGGAACAACAAGTTGGTTTATAATCTGATATGATATGGAAAATCAAGACAACTGGACTGCACCTTTAAAATGGGCCAATCATAAATCACCTTGGCATGTTTTGGTAGTCATTAAAAGAGCAATCTGCAGTTCCTTCATCCACTTATAAATGAATGATAAATACCCATTGATACCCATTCTTATACCCATTCTTTTAGAGTATAACTTAACAATGCCTCATGAATTTAGTTATATTGTCGTACCCCATCTGAACCCAACATTTAAGCTTCTTTTGTTCCAATGTTTGTAAACAACGTAAATGTAAACAAACACTGTTTAGCCTCAAAATACAGTTACAACTATAATTTTTTTATCATTATGGATGGTCAGTCCTTGCAATCCATAGCTCTGTCTATGAATTTGAGAGTGGTTACATTTCTCCAGCCACATTCCACAGCTTTTTACCAAAAACAGTGGTGGTGTGCCTGCTTTGTTATTGTTTTAATTGCAGATTGCCCCTTTTAGACATTGTCAAGACAGTATTATAGTGGCTTCACAACTGTATTCACAGACTTCAAGAGAGACTTTTACCCCCTGTCTAGATACAGCATCCCCCTAGCTTAGCATCACTCACACCCACCTGCAGTTGTTTCAGTGTCCTCATCTGGCCCGGGCTGTGTATTCCCATCACCACTTTAATGTCGGCTGGATCTACCCACTGCTGCTTGCCCACTCCTGCCACCACCAGGCAGTGAGCTGCCAACAGCACACTGAGCTGGGTGACTAGTGCTCCACTGCACGCCAGCTGCCAGGGAGAGGAGGCATCCTCTGGTGCCCCCTGTAGGCCAGAGCCAGCACTGCGGATACTGGGGGAGCGGAGGTAGATGGCTGCATGCCAGGGCCAGCCAATCTCAGTGAGGTTCTGAGGGCTGAAGGCTGCTGGGAGTTGACCACACACTGTTACAGAAAGAGAGAGAAGTAGGTGTCAGAGATGGGAGAGGAAATAGGTTGTTTCTGACTATGTTTCTAACTACCATGTACACCTGTGGAGGCAGGTAGCCTAGCAGTTAGGAGTGTTCGGTCAGTAATCGAAAGGTCGCTGGTTCGATTCCCCGAGCCAACTAGGTAAAAAATCTGTCAAATGTGCCCTTGAGCAAAGCACTTAACCGGAGCATCTGCTGACTGACGTAAATGCATTAAGGACACTTGTACAGTGATCTGAAATGTTTAATTAATGTGTACTGAATTGTATAAATGGATCAAATAAAGTGGGACCATATTCGTAAAACCAAATCTGTTCATTCCCTCAAGACATTGGCTAAGTTTGAGTACATCTCCCTTTCTTTGCATCTTTTCTTTAAGTCAGCGCTGCCCTCACCTGGCGAGCAGGAGACATGACGCCCACTCCACCTGCCAGTCTTCAGACAGGTGCGCCGGGGGCTACCATAGTGTTGGTAGAGAGAGGAGGCACACTCATACTCTATGCTAGTGTACAGGTGGTGGAAACCACGAGGTAACTCCCCAAGGATAGGGTCTTGGGTGCTGGAGAGGTTCCCTGAGGAGGGTGGGTCCATGCCAGGGGGGAGACTGTCATAGACCTTATGCCTGGATGAGGTGTGAAGCCTGTGGACTGGACTTTTCCTGTAGTAGGGGACAGAGAAGGTGTCTGTGTACAAGGAGAATACACTTAACAATGGACATGTTTAAAAGAGATGTAGAATAAATGTTTACTGGGAAGTTATTGTCTGTAACACACGTGTCAAACTCATTCCGAGGAGGGCAGAGTGTCTGTGGGTTTTCGCTCCACCCTTGTACTTGATTGATGAATTAAGGTCACTAATTAATAAAGAACTCCCCTCACCAGGTTGTCTAGGTCTTAATTGAAAGGAAAAAAACAAAAACCTGTAGACATTTGGCCCTCTGTGGAATGAGTTTGACACCACTGCTGTAAAATAAAACCTAATCCACTCAAAAACCAGAAGCAGTGTATAAATTCAATCAAGGTGTCGGTTGTGTACAGATTGACATACAAACAGTCAGAATGAGACGGATAGTAGTGTTAGTACGGCTCATACCTGGATATACGGGTCATACCTGGATGTACGGGTCATACCTGGATGTACGGCTCATACCTGGATGTACGGCTCATACCTGGATGTACGGCCCATACCTGGATGTACGGCTCATACCTGGATGTACGGCTCATACCTGGATGTACGGCTCATATCTGGATGTACGGGTCATACCTGGATGTACGGCTCATACCTGGATGTACGGTTCATACCTGGATGTACGGCTCATACCTGGATGTACAGCTCATACCTGGATGTACGGCTCATACCTGGATGGGGCCTTTGGCTTCACAACCTTGTGTCTCACCAGCTCAGATACCTTAGGCTCTCGACAGGCTGTGGACACAGAGAAACAGCCCTTAACCACGTAATCAACAGTATTGTCCAGTAACTTAAACAATAGCACTAAAGCACTGTACAGTCTGATGTTATTTAAGCAATAAGGCCCAAGGGGGTGTGATATATCGCCAATATACCACGCCTAAGGGCTGTTCTTATGCACAACGCAACGCAGAGTACCTGGACACAGCCCTTAGCCGCCATATATTGGCTACATAACACAAACCTCGAGGTGCCTTATTGCTATTATAAACTGGTTACCAACGTAATTAGACCAGTAAAAATGTATGTTTTGTTACACGGTCTGACACGGTCTGATATACCACGGCTTTCAGACAATCAGCATTCAGGGCTGTAACCACGGCTTTCAGACAATCAGCATTCAGGGCTCGAACCACGGCTGTCTGCCAATCAGCATTCAGGGCTCGAACCACGGCTGTCTGCCAAGCAGCATTCAGGGCTCGAACCACGGCTGTCTGCCAAGCAGCATTCAGGGCTCGAACCACGGCTGTCTGCCAAGCAGCATTCAGGGCTCGAACCACGGCTGTCTGCCAAGCAGCATTCAGGGCTCGAACCACGGCTGTCTGCCAAGCAGCATTCAGGGCTCGAACCACGGCTGTCTGCCAAGCAGCATTCAGGGATCGAACCACGGCTGTCTGCCAAGCAGCATTCAGGGCTCGAACCACGGCTGTCTGCCAAGCAGCATTCAGGGCTCGAACCACGGCTGTCTGCCAAGCAGCATTCAGGGCTCGAACCACGGCTGTCTGCCAAGCAGCATTCAGGGCTGGAATAAGTCAGTTTATAAATGTGGATAAACATGTGCAGGTGTTTTATCTAAATGGCTGTTTTCTGTCAGCATACCTCTCACACACAGTGGTTGCCGGCCACTCCACGAGCCATCTGGGAGACAGGTGCTCCGGGAGCCTCCACTCAGGATGTAGGAGGTGTTACAGAAGTAGTTGACTGTGTCAGGACCTCCTCCAGAGCCCCGGACCAGCTGGAGGTAGCCATGGTGCAGCCTGGCTGGAGGAGGACACACCCCGAGCCCTCTGACTGGGTCTGAACCCCTCTGACTGGGTCTAATGGGCTCTGAGAGACACGAAGAGATGGAGGAGAGTCATGTATTGAGAAATGGACTGGTCATTCAATGCTCTACCATGACTATGTTGTGTATGCTCATTCCTTGAGTACTCTCTTCTTGTTTTCCTTGTGTACTCTCTTCTTGTTTTTTTGTGTACTCTCTTCTTGTCTTCCTTGTGTACTCTCTTCTTGTCTTCCTTGTGTACTCTCTTCTTGTTTTCCTCGTGTACTCTTCTTGTTTTCCTTGTGTACTCTCTTCTTGTTTTCCTTGTGTACTCTCTTCTTGTTTTCCTTGTGTACTCTCTTCTTGTTTTCTTTGTGTACTCTCTTGTTTTCCTTGTGTACTCTCTTCTTGTTTTCTTTGTGTACTCTCTTCTTGTTTTCCTTGTGTACTCTCTTCTTGTTTTCCTTGTGTACTCTCTTCTTGTTTTCCTTGTGTACTCTTCTTGTTTTCCTTGTGTACTCTCTTCTTGTTTTCCTTGTGTACTCTCTTCTTGTTTTCCTTGTGTACTCTCTTGTTTTCCTTGTGTACTCTCTTCTTGTTTTCTTTGTGTACTCTCTTCTTGTTTTCCTTGTGTAGTTTCTTTTACTGACACGTGAGGCATCATCTAATGTAATGTACCTGTTCCATCAGTACTCAGGTCTGCAACATTCCTGTCTGTGGAGGAGATCAATAAAGATGATCCATTCATTTACATGATCTTTAACTTTACCTTTATCTACCTTCCCACAGATGGGCACCGTGCCACTCCAGGTGGCGTTGGGCAGGCAGGTCCTCTGGGGGGTGCCAGTCAGTGTGTAGGGTGGGTGGCACAGGTACTGAACAGCCAGGAGCTCATCCTCCAGGTCGTACACAGAGAGGAGCTCCCCGTTCACGGGCCTCGCTGGCAACACACACACCTGACTCCTAGCAACTGGAAGGCAGAGAGAGAGACAGAGAGAGACTAAGTGTTGTCTGTGTAGAAATATTATATCAACCATCCCCAGCTTGGTCTGGACTCCTGAAATGACCCGTAGCCTTTTCCTGCAGTCAGTGACCAATAGCGTCCCCTTTGGCCTCATGGGTGGAATGTTATATTTTTAATAAAGATTTACAAAAAATGTAACTGATGAAAATCTGGTGTTTCTATGTCAAACAGTTTTGTTATATGTCAGTCTCCTGTGCATATAAAGTGTAATATTGTGATGCAAACTCAAAATGTAATACATTTCAACTCTATATCTGACATTGTACAGGTGTCTTCTTTTTTAAGCCCATAAGCATGTGTGTGAGGTGTATACTTTTGTTTCAATGTAGATTTGTTTAAGACTACCAAGAAACACTCTGTGTGACCCTGATATAACCCACTGCAGTAAAACGTTCTGTATGACCCTGATATAACCCACTGCAGTGAAAAGTTCTGTATGACCCTGATATAACCCACTGCAGTAAAACGTTCTGTGTAACCCTGATATAACCCACTGCAGTAAAAAGTTCTGTATGACCCTGATATAACCCACTGCAGTAAAACGTTATGTATGACCCTGATATAACCCACTGCAGTAAAATGTTTTCCTCCCAGGAAGCAGTAGAGCTAGGTTTTATAATACCTGAATGAAATGAATAACTCACTTTGTTTGGGGAGGAAATTAGGTTATGGGTACCAGACAGATCACTAACCATTCTCACACAGTTGACCTGTGTAGCCTGCCAGACATGCACAGCGAAAAGACTGTACTGGGTTCAGCAAACAGGTTCCATGGTGCTGACAAGGGGAGGGGCTGCACGCTGCAAGGGAGCAGCAAATATAAAACAAACAGACAATTAGATAGAATATTAATGAATAGTGAATAATAGGCTGAGCAGCAGACAGGCTGACTGACAGACAGACAGGCTGATAGATTGAAATAATTGAAATAATCTTGGCCAAAATATAACCATAAGGACATGCAACATCTATGCTAAAGTTTTGTTCATAATGGCAATAAAACCTGCCTGTAGCTACCTGAGCTCTGCTGAAAAGCGGCAAAGAAGCCATCAAAGTTGTTGTAGCCGTCTGAGACAAACAGGACGTGCAGCTTGCTTCCAGAGGTTCTGATTGGTGGAGGCAGCTCATTCCCACAAAACCGGCCAATGATGGGGGAGCTCAGGCTGTCACCATCCCGCAGCTCCACGTAGTCATAGTGACAGTTGTGGTCAGGCTCTAGACTAAGCATGGAGAACCTGGGCGGATCCAAACAAGGTCTTTGTTATCATCATGTTTGGCTGTCAAGTAGGATAAGATATGAATCTATATAGTGTCCATATTAGGACAGCCTCTTACTACCCTTTTGAATCAAGTTTTTTTATTACGGATCCATGAAAAGCTGCGACTGGATTGTGACAGACAACTTCCTCATAGAATACAATTCAACTTCATGAAAGCCAATGAGAGATTCAATGAATTTGACAGTATAGTGCAGTATAATCAATTCAGGGACCCACCTGAGCTCCACGTTCTCCCCTCTCTCTACCTGCACCCTCCACTCACAGTGCGCATTGATGGGGTAACTCTCCAGCATGATGTGACCCTGGGCTCTACGAATCACCCCTCCACATGCTAGGGACAAGAACACATACTCTGAGCTCCCATAATGCAACACAAAATGACTATAGATTAGAACATAGATGTTTGCAGCAAGTCATTCAAATAAATGTGTAATGAACAGTGTTGGGGAAGCTCCTCTGAAAATATAGTTTACCAAGCTACCAATTACATCGCATTGGCAGAAGTTAAGCTACACTAAAGTTATAAACATAGCTTACTTAACTGAAGTTACTTTGTGATTCATCATATATAAATATGAAATGTCATAGAATACAAATTGCAAGAACAGATCACTCTGGAGTCAGGTGATTACATAGTGTGTAATTTAGCCTATTAAACATACAAACTATGTTTCAAGTGAGAATTAGACAGGTCTGATTAATTAGACAGGTCTGGTGAATTAGACAGGTCTGATGAATTAGACAGGTCTGATGGATTAGACAGGTCTGAGGAATTAGACAGGTATGATGAATTAGACAGGTCTGAGGAATTAGACAGGTCTGATGAATTAGACAGGTCTGATGAATTAGACAGGTCTGATGGATTAGACAGGTCTGATGAATTAGACAGGTCTGAGGAATTAGACAGGTCTGAGGAATTAGACAGGTCTGATGAATAAGCCAGGTCTGATGAATTAGACAGGTAGGAGGAATTAGACAGGTATGAGGAATTAGACAGGTCTGATGCCGAAAAAGTAAGGAAATTATTGCCTACTTCACACATTTTGTTTTAGCAAAAAAGGTAGTGTGTAGTTCCAGTAGTTAGGTACATCCCTATATGGCTAAAAAGTAGTGTGTAGTTCCAGTAGTTAGATACACCACTATATGACTAAAAAGTAGTGTGCAGTTCCAGTAGTTAGATACACCACTATATGACTAAAAAGTAGTGTGTAGTTCCAGTAGTCAGCTACACCACTATATGACTAAAAAGTAGTGTGTAGTCCCAGTAGTTAGATACACCACTATATGGCTAAAAAGTAGTGTGTAGTTCCAGTAGTTAGCTACACCACTATATGACTAAAAAGTAGTGTGTAGTTCCAGTAGTTAGCTACACCACTATATGGCTAAAAAGTAGTGTGTAGTTCCAGTAGTTAGCTACACCACTATATGACTAAAAAGTAGTGTGTAGTCCCAGTAGTTAGATACACCACTAAATGGTTAAAAGTAGTGTGTAGTTCCAGTAGTTAGATACACCACTATATGACTAAAAAGTAGTGTGTAGTTCCAGTAGTTAGCTACACCACTATATGACTAAAAAGTAGTGTGTAGTTCCAATAGCTAGCTACACCACTATATGACTAAAAAGTAGTGTGTAGTTCCAGTAGTTAGATACACCACTGTATGGCTAAAAAGTAGTGTGTAGTTCCAGTAGTTAGCTACACCACTATATGACTAAAAAGTAGTGTGTAGTTCCAGTAGTTAGCTACACCACTATATAGTTAAAAACTAGTGTGTAGTCCCAGTAGTTAAATACACCACTATATGACTAAAAAGTAGTGTGTAGTTCCAGTAGTTAGATACACCACCATATGGTTAAAAAGTAGTGTGTAGTTCCAGTAGTTAGCTACACCACTATATGGCTAAAAAGTAGTGTGTAGTTCCAGTAGTTAGCTACACCACTATATGACTAAAAAGTAGTGTGTAGTTCCAGTAGTTAGCTACACCACTATATGACTAAAAAGTAGTGTGTAGTTCCAGTAGTTAGCTACACCACTAAATGGTTAAAAGTAGTGTGTAGTTCCAGTAGTTAGCTACACCCCTATATGACTAAAAAGTAGTGTGTAGTTCCAGTAGTTAGCTACACCACTAAATGGTTAAAAGTAGTGTGTAGTTCCAGTAGTTAGCTACACCACTATATGGTTAAAAAGTAGTGTGTAGTTCCAGTAGTTAGCTACACCACTATATGGTTAAAAAGTAGTGTGTAGTTCCAGTAGTTAGATACACCACTATATGGCTAAAAAGTAGTGTGTAGTTCCAGTAGTTAGATACATCACTATATGGCTAAAACGTAGTGTGTAGTTCCAGTAGTTAGCTACACCACTATATGGCTAAAAAGTAGTGTGTAGTTCCAGTAGTTAAATACATCACTATATGACTAAAAAGTAGTGTGTAGTTCCAGTAGTTAGCTACACCACTATATGGCTAAAAAGTAGTGTGTAGTTCCAGTAGTTAGCTACACCACTATATGGCTAAAAAGTAGTGTGTAGTTCCAGTAGTTAGCTACACCACTATATGGCTAAAAAGTAGTGTGTAGTTCCAGTAGTTAGATACATCACTATATGGCTAAAAAGTAGTGTGTAGTTCCAGTAGTTAAATACATCACTATATGGTTAAAAAGTAGTGTGTAGTTCCAGTAGTTAGCTACACCACTATATGGTTAAAAAGTAGTGTGTAGTTCCAGTTGTTAGCTACACCACTAACATTATATGGCTAAAAAGTAATTAACTACTAAAACGGTACCAACATTTCAATGTAGTTCACTACTCCCCAAAACTGGCAATGAAACAAGTGAGAAACTCCCAAGGACTGTAATTTAGAAAATGCTCTACCCCTGAAACAGCTGACTCACTCTTGCAGTCTCCACCTGCCCAGCCCTGACGACAGTCCGTACAGAATCTCCCTCGGATGAAGAAATCATCCTTGGCCTCCCACGTCCCATTGTGACAGGTTTTACAGTTCTCAAACAGACTGCAGCCTGAGGGAACAGGAGAAACAGGGGAGTCAGGGGATAAGATCAGTGTTCTGCAAGCAGCTAAATGACATGCAATTTCAACCAATGTTTTATCACTTTCAATGTTTTGGTTAATTAAACGTTTATAAATCTGTAAGAAAAAGTGAATGAACTACTAAATCCTTGTATGTACATCTTAACGTAAAGCATTATCAACATGTGAAGAATAAGAAGAAAAATGTCAGTGTACAAACAGTTATATTGGGTAAGAAAGCTGGAAGGGAGTAACAGGGAAGCAGTAGAGGCACAGATTAAAAGAAGGAGACAGACGTCTCACAGGATGTAGAAATATGAAGCATCCGTTTAGAGCTTCTTCTCACCACCAAATTTGGTGATGAGAGGAAGTCCAGGGGCGTAAAGAGGGAGAAAATAGAGCTAAATGAAACTTGGTGTCAATACAGTTCTCTTCCCAAATTACAATCTGTTATGAACAGAGTGGACTAAGTTTTGTATACTTGACCCTTTACCAAAGTTCCAAAAAATTGTTTTGTTTACAAGGAATGCAACGGCGAATTGAATTATTGCACATGAACACTTCACAAAGAAGGTGTTACCTAGCGGAAATATGCAAATATATGCTAAAACATGACAATAGGATCTCGCTAGGTCGTGCTTGGTTCTGCCCACCTCCATGCCTGTTCTGCCCAATATGCTTAATTTGCTCCCACTGGAAACGACAACAATGAGATATCTTGGGGTTAGTTACCAGTATCTTTGGTAGAGGTCTGACAGGTTGTTTACCAGGGTGGATGATGCAGGGGTCACACTGGTCCAGTTGGTTGCGGCAGCAGGGGACGGAGTAGCCCACCCGTGCCCCCTGGGAAGGACATCTACACTGGATCAGCTGGTACTCACAACAGTCCCTACACATGTGGTTCCACTCTGAGCTGGGACACTTGTCATCCACCACACCTCTGGAATCTAAAATCAATCAATCAGTCAATCAAATGTATTTCCTAAAGCCCATTTTAGCGTGGCAAGTAGCCTAACGGTTAGAGCGTTGGGTCAGTAACCGAAACGTCGCTAGATCGAATCCCAGAGCCCGGCAAGTTGAAGAATGTGCCCTTGAGCAAGGCATTGAACCCTAATTGCTCCAGGGTCGCCGTTGACAATGGCTGACCCTGGTTGTGACCCCATTCCCTGAGGGTGTCTCAGGGAGAGTTGGGATATGCAAAAAGAAACACATTTCCAATTCACACATGTATTAATACATACCTGTACAACACATGATACCCAGCCTAAACTCAAAAGAACAAGCAATGCTGTATCAAGGGAGTTTCACATAAAGAGACTGGCATGTTGTGAATCAAGGTATCCTAGTGGTTAGAGCACTTGACTTGTAACCGAAAGGTTGCAAGATCTAATCCCTGAGCTGACATGGTAAAAATCTGTCGTTCTGCCCCTGAACAAGGCAGTTAACCTACTGTTCCTAGGCCGTCATTGTAAATAAGAATTTGTTCTGAACTGACTTGCCTAGCTAAATAAAGGTAAAGTTAAAAAAAGAAAACGTGGCATTCATTTGTCTATGATTACTGCTTTTGTAAAATAACATGCTCTGTAGTCTACATGAATGCACATTTGGATTCATGACATATACTTGCCAAAATAATATTTAGCTACAGTAAATACATTTTAATGTTTCTTCTCTGTACTGGAAGAGTGTTTTTTGGGGATAAAGTTATTTGTATAAAGCTTACTTTTGCTATCTCAGAGATCTGGTTATCATGTTTGTTTGACTAGGGCTCTAGTGCTGAGTTTAACCTGTCAGACCAATTCTAATATTTTATTTTCACTAATTGGTCTTTTGACCAATCAGATCAGCTCTTTTTGCCAATGATTGGACAAAATATCAGAATTGTGCTGCCTGTGTAAACGCAGCCATAGCTACATTATAAACTAGGTACAGTAGTTTGGGTCCTGGATGCTGATTGGCTGAAACAACATTCTAGCAGTGTGTATATCAGACAATATGCCACGGGTATGATGCAAAACTAATTTACAGTCATATTTATGTTGGTAAACAGTTTATAATGGCAATATGGCACCTCAGGGGTTTGTGGTATATAGCCAATGTATCACTGCTAAGGGCTATGTCCTAAGAACAGACTTTAGGCGTGGTATATTGGCCAATATATAACACCTCCTCGGGCCTTATTGCTTAGCATGTGTACACTGGAAGAGGGTTTAGGGTAGCAATCCTCTGTGAGACTATAATTGGTTAGATACCTCTCATCAACTTCCAGGTGCCTTCTGCCAAGTTCTATGTGAGAGACAAGAAAAGGAACCAATGTGATTCTATGCTGTGATTCTACAGTTCTCTGGTGACTAACTCTGCTGAGTGGGTTAATCCTATTGGAACAGGGGTAATGTGCTTGAATCGTAAAGTCATGGTTCACAGTTCACATCGTGCTCCCCCAGGGGTCATTACAATAGCAAGTAACCCCCCAAACCCAATCTGACCCTATCTCGTGATGGTGCCAAAGACATGTCTTTAACCCTCTACAGACTAAACCCTGTCTAATCTGGGGTTCTACTATCTATATGGAATTGTTTTAAGGTCATACCAAGGATCATTTATCTATTTGATTTGACATTTTAAGACCTCTTGAAGTATAAATACAATTTAAAAAAAATTGTTGATGAAAAAATGTATTTGGCCTTACTGCTCATACAAACACATTGAATAACAGATTCACTACATTGAACAACAGATAGTCCCCAAAAAAGCTAAAGGAAGTTTGTTCTGAAGTGTCTGTCCTATATTATATCTGAGAGAAACGTTTGTTGTTGTTTTTTTATTTTATCACTAAGTCTCCATATACACTTCCATTCATTTTTTAACTGTTACCGGGGACCTTCAGACACGTCTTGTGAGGCTTGTGGGCGTCCTAGAGCATAACGACCACATGTACGTGTTCATGAGAGTCTCACATCATATTAGTGTGTAGCCCAAAATGTTTTGGATGCTACAGACAGAAGTGGACAGATCGGCTGCACCGACTACAGACATGTTCTAATATGTTTGTGGGGATTGTAGAGCAAAATGGAGAACAGCACCGTGTTCGTTAGAGTCTCATCTTTCCATAGAGGGGTCAGGCCAAACTGTTCGGATGCTACAGATGATTTTGTGAGAAGACCAATTTTGGGGATGTCTCATGGTCTGACAAACATCACTCTAGCTCTGTCACCTTTCACCGCAGATTCAGAAGTGCAACATCGGCGGATTGAAATATATCTAGGTGAACAGATATCTCTAGTTTAAACTGACGTCTTTTTACAGGGATTATTTTATTATGCCAATTCAATTTCTAGGGTGTTTAATAGAGTTCTACAGTCATACATATTCTCATTACAGTCTGGTCAAAATGAGTGTGGCAATACACAGAAAATGTCCCCAGCTTTCTAACAGCAGAGAACTTAGAATCCAGACTTGACTAGGTAAGTGACTAGAGAAGTTAAAACCCAGACTTGACTAGGTATGTGACTAGAGAAGTTAAACCCAGACATGACTAGGTAAGTGACTAGAGAAGTTAAAACCCAGACATGACTAGGTATGTGACTAGAGAAGTTAAAACCCAGACATGACTAGGTAAGTGACTAGAGAAGTTAAACCCAGACATGACTAGGTAAGTGACTAGAGAAGTTAAACCCAGACATGACTAGGTAAGTGACTAGAGAAGTTAAAACCCAGACATGACTAGGTAAGTGACTAGAGAAGTTAAAACCCAGACATGACTAGGTATGTGACTAGAGAAGTTAAAACCCAGACATGACTAGGTAAGTGACTAGAGAAGTTAAAACCCAGACATGACTAGGTAAGTGACTAGAGAAGTTAAAACCCAGACATGACTAGGTATGTGACTAGAGAAGTTAAAACCCAGACATGACTAGGTAAGTGACTAGAGAAGTTAAAACCCAGACATGACTAGGTAAGTGACTAGAGAAGTTAAAACCCAGACATGACTAGGTAAGTGACTAGAGAAGTTAAAACCCAGACATGACTAGGTAAGTGACTAGAGAAGTTAAAACCCAGACTTGACTAGGTAAGTGACTAGAGAAGTTAAAACCCAGACATGACTAGGTAAGTGACTAGAGAAGTTAAAACCCAGACTTGACTAGGTAAGTGACTAGAGAAGTTAAACCCAGACATGACTAGGTAAGTGACTAGAGAAGTTAAAACCCAGACATGACTAGGTAAGTGACTAGAGAAGTTAAAACCCAGACATGACTAGGTATGTGACTAGAGAAGTTAAAACCCAGACATGACTAGGTAAGTGACTAGAGAAGTTAAAACCCAGACATGACTAGGTAAGTGACTAGAGAAGTTAAAACCCAGACATGACTAGGTATGTGACTAGAGAAGTTAAAACCCAGACATGACTAGGTAAGTGACTAGAGAAGTTAAACCCAGACATGACTAGGTATGTGACTAGAGAAGTTAAACCCAGACTTGACTAGGTAAGTGACTAGAGAAGTTAAAACCCAGACATGACTAGGTAAGTGACTAGAGAAGTTAAAACCCAGACATGACTAGGTAAGTGACTAGAGAAGTTAAACCCAGACATGACTAGGTAAGTGACTAGAGAAGTTAAAACCCAGACTTGACTAGGTAAGTGACTAGAGAAGTTAAAACCCAGACATGACTAGGTAAGTGACTAGAGAAGTTAAAACCCAGACATGACTAGGTAAGTGACTAGAGAAGTTAAAACCCAGACATGACTAGGTAAGTGACTAGAGAAGTTAAAACCCAGACATGACTAGGTATGTGACTAGAGAAGTTAAAACCCAGACATGACTAGGTATGTGACTAGAGAAGTTAAAACCCAGACATGACTAGGTAAGTGACTAGAGAAGTTAAAACCCAGACATGACTAGGTATGTGACTAGAGAAGTTAAAACCCAGACATGACTAGGTAAGTGACTAGAGAAGTTAAAACCCAGACATGACTAGGTATGTGACTAGAGAAGTTAAAACCCAGACATGACTAGGTATGTGACTAGAGAAGTTAAAACCCAGACATGACTAGGTAAGTGACTAGAGAAGTTAAAACCCAGACATGACTAGGTATGTGACTAGAGAAGTTAAACCCAGACATGACTAGGTAAGTGACTAGAGAAGTTAAAACCCAGACTTGACTAGGTAAGTGACTAGAGAAGTTAAAACCCAGACTTGACTAGGTAAGTGACTAGAGAAGTTAAAACCCAGACTTGACTAGGTAAGTGACTAGAGAAGTTAAACCCAGACATGACTAGGTAAGTGACTAGAGAAGTTAAAACCCAGACTTGACTAGGTAAGTGACTAGAGAAGTTAAAACCCAGACTTGACTAGGTAAGTGACTAGAGAAGTTAAACCCAGACATGACTAGGTAAGTGACTAGAGAAGTTAAAACCCAGACTTGACTAGGTAAGTGACTAGAGAAGTTAAACCCAGACATGACTAGGTAAGTGACTAGAGAAGTTAAACCCAGACATGACTAGGTAAGTGACTAGAGAAGTTAAAACCCAGACTTGACTAGGTAAGTGACTAGAGAAGTTAAAACCCAGACATGACTAGGTAAGTGACTAGAGAAGTTAAAACCCAGACATGACTAGGTAAGTGACTAGAGAAGTTAAAACCCAGACATGACTAGGTATGTGACTAGAGAAGTTAAAACCCAGACATGACTAGGTAAGTGACTAGAGAAGTTAAAACCCAGACATGACTAGGTAAGTGACTAGAGAAGTTAAACCCAGACATGACTAGGTATGTGACTAGAGAAGTTAAACCCAGACATGACTAGGTAAGTGACTAGAGAAGTTAAAACCCAGACATGACTAGGTAAGTGACTAGAGAAGTTAAAACCCAGACATGACTAGGTAAGTGACTAGAGAAGTTAAACCCAGACATGACTAGGTAAGTGACTAGAGAAGTTAAAACCCAGACATGACTAGGTAAGTGACTAGAGAAGTTAAAACCCAGACTTGACTAGGTATGTGACTAGAGAAGTTAAAACCCAGACATGACTAGGTAAGTGACTAGAGAAGTTAAAACCCAGACTTGACTAGGTAAGTGACTAGAGAAGTTAAACCCAGACATGACTAGGTAAGTGACTAGAGAAGTTAAAACCCAGACTTGACTAGGTATGTGACTAGAGAAGTTAAAACCCAGACATGACTAGGTAAGTGACTAGAGAAGTTAAAACCCAGACATGACTAGGTATGTGACTAGAGAAGTTAAACCCAGACTTGACTAGGTAAGTGACTAGAGAAGTTAAAACCCAGACTTGACTAGGTAAGTGACTAGAGAAGTTAAAACCCAGACATGACTAGGTATGTGACTAGAGAAGTTAAAACCCAGACATGACTAGGTAAGTGACTAGAGAAGTTAAACCCAGACATGACTAGGTAAGTGACTAGAGAAGTTAAAACCCAGACATGACTAGGTATGTGACTAGAGAAGTTAAACCCAGACTTGACTAGGTAAGTGACTAGAGAAGTTAAAACCCAGACATGACTAGGTAAGTGACTAGAGAAGTTAAAACCCAGACTTGACTAGGTATGTGACTAGAGAAGTTAAACCCAGACTTGACTAGGTATGTGACTAGAGAAGTTAAAACCCAGACTTGACTAGGTAAGTGACTAGAGAAGTTAAAACCCAGACATGACTAGGTATGTGACTAGAGAAGTTAAACCCAGACTTGACTAGGTAAGTGACTAGAGAAGTTAAAACCCAGACATGACTAGGTAAGTGACTAGAGAAGTTAAAACCCAGACATGACTAGGTATGTGACTAGAGAAGTTAAACCCAGACTTGACTAGGTATGTGACTAGAGAAGTTAAAACCCAGACATGACTAGGTAAGTGACTAGAGAAGTTAAAACCCAGACATGACTAGGTAAGTGACTAGAGAAGTTAAAACCCAGACATGACTAGGTATGTGACTAGAGAAGTTAAACCCAGACATGACTAGGTAAGTGACTAGAGAAGTTAAAACCCAGACTTGACTAGGTAAGTGACTAGAGAAGTTAAAACCCAGACATGACTAGGTAAGTGACTAGAGAAGTTAAAACCCAGACTTGACTAGGTAAGTGACTAGAGAAGTTAAAACCCAGACATGACTAGGTAAGTGACTAGAGAAGTTAAAACCCAGACTTGACTAGGTAAGTGACTAGAGAAGTTAAAACCCAGACATGACTAGGTAAGTGACTAGAGAAGTTAAAACCCAGACATGACTAGGTAAGTGACTAGAGAAGTTAAAACCCAGACATGACTAGGTAAGTGACTAGAGAAGTTAAAACCCAGACATGACTAGGTAAGTGACTAGAGAAGTTAAAACCCAGACATGACTAGGTAAGTGACTAGAGAAGTTAAAACCCAGACATGACTAGGTATGTGACTAGAGAAGTTAAAACCCAGACATGACTAGGTAAGTGACTAGAGAAGTTAAAACCCAGACATGACTAGGTAAGTGACTAGAGAAGTTAAAACCCAGACATGACTAGGTAAGTGACTAGAGAAGTTAAACCCAGACATGACTAGGTAAGTGACTAGAGAAGTTAAAACCCAGACATGACTAGGTAAGTGACTAGAGAAGTTAAAACCCAGACATGACTAGGTATGCCCATATGACTCAGAGAGGAAATAAATTACTCAGCAACTGCAAAAGAAAAACTAACAATGGAAGTTGTGTGAACACTTCAGAATAGGGAGGCTAATACAAGTTACAGCAGGCGTTGTAGAGTCATACATCTGAATGAAACGTGTTATCATCAGTATATGATGACATCATCGCTCCAGCTCTTACCGTGGGGCCAGGCAGTTGCATGGAGGCAGAGTAGAATGACATGGAGAAGAGGCAGGAGGTGTCTGCGTTGCAGATGAGGGGGCATTGTCGTCCTCCCAGTGGGCAGCGTCCTCTGGCACACCAGAATCATAGAGCTAGGAACCAGAACACACGTCACTGAGGAGTGACAGGAGTCTGGAATCTAAAGTGTTCCTGTTCAGAACGCTCCACATCAATCCCACTATCCTCTCTTTCTCTGGGCTCTAGATGCAAAGCAGCTGTTGAGGAGAACACTCACTCACCACACTAAAATAGATTTAATCCTTTATTTTCACCAGGAGTCACACTGGCATTCTGCACTCTCTCTCTCTCTCTCTCTCGCTCTCTGTAATGATGGACAAGCATCCATGCATACTCACCATGCATCAGAACTATCCAGCTTCTGTTTTTACAGATGTGCCATGTGGAGTTCTGGAACTCCTAAGGAAAAGGGGAGTGGCTGCATGTTGGCATGTCGAGAGTGTTGCAGGGAAAAACACTGTCACTTTTAATGGAGAAAACAGAGATGGCGAGTTGATGATACTCCAGGGAAAGATGTTTTCCGTCTGTGTTTGTATGGCGGGGGAATTCAGGGAAGCCTGAATCAGGACGTCATTGTACTGGAACCCCCTCAGGCTCTGGCCTGCGAGATCCGCGGGGAGGCCATGTCAACAAACAGCGATAAGCAGAAATAATGTCCTTCCTGTTTATAGAGTTGTCTATAGGAGCGAATCTGGGCAAGGCTTCTATAAATGATGACAGTGTATTCTCTACAAAAGGGCCCCAGGCAATGGGGCGGACAGACACTGCAAAGCTCATTGCAAATCACTGTTTGTTTTTCAATACCTGGCTTGAATACAGTTTCCATGTTAAAAAAATCTCACTTTTTCCAGGCATTGCATCCAGATGGGACTCAGAGTTAAGATTTTAACTGACCATAGGGACCAGAACCATTAGGTTTAATGGACATTTGCCTCCTACTTCTAGAGAAGGTTGAAAAGAAACCAAAGAAAATCCCCCTATACTTTATGTACTATAATTTACAAACCCTAGCCAGTAACCCTTCATGTACATCTTGTGTACATCTGAGGAATACAAAGATTATCAAATAATGCCTTATCCAAAAGCAGTCTTCGGGAATCGACTACAGCCAAGGTAAATGGAAAAATCATGTAGATTTTATTTTGAGTGGATCATTCCTTTAAGCAATATGGTAATATCTTAACATTGCCTTTCTGAATTACACACACCTGAACAAAGAGCCAGACACCTGATGGTTACGTATAGAAACAGCATTTAATTAGGAACAAATATTTACACTTCTACAAATTAAGTCAAAGCACAAATTGATTTAGAATACATCCATTTTACAAAAGAAAGATAAAATGAGTAGCCATGAGGGGTAGAAGAAGAAAGGTAAATACATGACAGAGTGACTTGGGGTTACATCGGACGACAACACATTGACGGGTCCAGCACAGACTGCTGAAACAGACTCATGAGATTAGTTTTGACTCACGAGTCATGCAAGCACAGTAACTCTTTAGCATTGAAGCAATGATGGAACCAGAGACATATCTAAAGATACAGTTTATTATAGAAAATATATATAATCATCTCTATACATGTCTCTGTGATGATCCATTGATATGATTCAACAATTAATTGCTATACTCGGCACAATCCCTTGTGCTATTTGACAGATCAATCAACAAATCATTTCACATCAGAACTTATTGATAGAACTTGTAGATCAATTGAACTGTGTAGTTAGTAAAACACAGATTAATATGGTTTACATTTGACCCTATACTGCAGGCACAATAGCAGATTACCTCTATATGGGACTGGGATCAACACACCCTGCCAGATACTCACACGCTGCCACAGATACTCACACCCTGCCACAGATACTCACATGCTGCCACAGATACACACGCTGCCACAGATACTCACATGCTGCCACAGATACTCACACCCTGCCACAGATACTCACACCCTGCCACAGATACACACGCTGCCACAGATACTCACATGCTGCCACAGATACTCACACCCTGCCACAGATACACACGCTGCCACAGATACTCACATGCTGCCACAGATACTCACACCCTGCCACAGACACTCACACCCTGCCACAGATACTCACACCAACAAGTCTGTTTTCAACAAGTAGTGGTGATGGAACATGTAATAAAGTGCTTTATGCAGACTTAAAGTGACAGTTCACCGCCAAAATATAACTTTGTGAGACGTTATTTTGACAAACGAGGAAGTGAGTCAAATACTCTAAGTGCAAACTGAGGCACGCGACAGGGGTGTCACATATTACCCATTAGGATTCCCTTCATAAGCTGTGTCAAAGATACACAGCTGCAGGGTGAGGCTTCCCCTAGCCCCAAACCATACCACTACAGAATATAACCACACACACACACACACACTGGAGACTGAACTGATCACACTCTTATCAATATAAAAACGGCTACTGATTGTCTAAATAAAACACAGCAGGAAAATGTCAGCATGTACTGAGAGAAACAGCTTGATCAACAGCCTATATAGCACTGAAGCCTTGGTGAGAGGTTGATATGGTATTGGTGGTGGGCATCGTTCTACTGAGAGAAACAGCTGGATCAACAGCCTATATAGCACTGAAGCCTTGGTGACAGGTTGATATGGTATTGGTGGTGGGCATCGTTCTACTGAGAGAAACAGCTGGATCAACAGCCTATATAGCACTGAAGCCTTGGTGACAGGTTCATATGGTATTGGTGGTGGGCATCGTTCTACCATTACTGCAGATCTAACTACCAACTGAGGTTTGTTTCGCTGCCTGGGTTGTTTCTGCAGGTTTTGATGGCGGCTACTGACAGTCGATGGACCCGTGGACGAGGTGAAACAGGGAATGACGCAGGGCAGTGTGTGGAGGGCTCTCCCTCCAATCAGCGTTGAGTCCAGGTGCATCAACAGTCTGGGGAAAAAAAGACAGAACACACAAATGCGTAGGTGAATACAAAACAGGTTTCCTGATGCAATTCACGGTCAACACTCCAGTCTTATCCTCTTCTGTCAAACATCAATGCCTCCCATTTTCTAAATTGAATCACTTTTCAACAGAGTATCTGGTAAATCTCTGGTTTCTACCAACCTGCAATCACCTTAGCACTAGATCAACTGACCCCCCTTTGGAATCTTAACATTAAGTTCTAATGGGCATTCTGTCAGGTCTGGTTTAAATCTAATGTGTGGGTTCTTGTAGATCACAGAGTCTTGCTTTGTGACCACGACCTGTTAATGTTCTCATTTCAAGGCATGGGACAACAGCTGGAGGTTCTGCCTGATCCAACACCTCCCCAAAGCCCAATGGTTTAGGAGAAAGCCTACTGCTGTAACATCCTTACCGTCTGCTAGTAGAGGACATCTAAAAATGGATGTGGATTTGTATGGAGACTTACTTATTTTTTTGATTCATGGGAGGCACAATACCACAGTTAGTTCCACTATTTTGTCAAGAGACCCCTGGGAATAAAAGTGGTGTTTACCTGTTATTGTTGGGAGCTGTCAGAGCTCCCCACAAGGGCTGAGCTGCAGCAATGGACCTTGGCCTGGGTGCCCCACTCTGTTAACTCCAGCAGGTTGGGGCTGTGGCCCCTCTTCCTCGGGGGCGAGGGTCCCGCTGGTGTCCGGTCTTGCTGTCCGGAGTTAGAGGACCAGTCTGGAACCAAAAGGGCCCCAGTTAGAGATCCTGCAGGTTGAGATGCACCATGCAACACACTTTACCCCCAAGGCTCTCCGCTGGGTTAGCTGGCTAGGATGCAGCATGCAACACACACTCAGCCAGGTCAGTTACAGTTTAGTGGGCTGGGTTCAGATATGAAATTACTGCAGGTCAGTTACAGTTTAGTGGGCTGGGTTCAGATATGAAATGACTGCAGGTTAGTTACAGTTTAGTTGGCTGGGTTCAGATATGAAATGACTGCAGGTCAGTTACAGTTTAGTGGGCTGGGTTCAGATATGAAATGACTGCAGGTTAGTTACAGTTTAGTTGGCTGGGTTCAGATATGAAATGACTGCAGGTTAGTTATAGTTTAGCTGGCTGGGTTCAGATATGAAATGACTGCAGGTTAGTTACAGTTTAGCGGGCTGGGTTCAGATATGAAATGACTGCAGGTTAGTTACAGTTTAGCTGGCTGGGTTCAGATATGAAATGACTGCAGGTTAGTTACAGTTTAGCTGGCTGGGTTCAGATATGAAATGACTGCAGGTTAGTTACAGTTTAGCGGGCTGGGTTCAGATATGAAATGACTGCAGGTTAGTTACAGTTTAGCGGGCTGGGTTCAGATATGAAATGACTGCAGGTTAGTTACAGTTTAGCTGGCTGGGTTCAGATATGAAATGACTGCAGGTTAGTTACAGTTTAGTGGGCTGGGTTCAGATATGAAATGACTGAAGGTTAGTTACAGTTTAGTTGGCTGGGTTCAGATATGAAATGACTGCAGGTTAGTTACAGTTTAGTGGGCTGGGAAAATTCAAACCGGACCGTGGGAGGTTTGAATAAAAAAACGGAATAATCATTGGGGCCCTGATTAGCGCAGCGGTCTAAGGCACTGCATCACAGTGCTACCGGCGTAACTACAAAGCCGACAGCGACCGGGAAAGCCATGAGGCACAATTGGCCCAGCGTCGTCCGCGTTAGGGGAGGGTTTGGCCAGCCGGGATGTCGTTGTCCCATCGTGCTCTAGCGACTCCTGTGGTGGGCTGGGCGTATGCGCGCTGACACGGTCGCTAGTTGGATGGCATTTCCTCTGACACATTGGTGCGGCTGGCAGTGTGTCAACAAGCAGTGTGGCTTGGCAGGGTCTTGTTTCGGAGGATGCATGGCTCTCGACCTTCGCCTCTCCTGAGTCTGTACGAGATTTGTAGAGATGGGACAAGACTAACTACCAATTGGATATCACGAAATTGGGGAGAAAAAGGGGTAAAAATTGTTTTATTCGAGGCCACTCTTGAACGTTTAAAATGCGATATAAAGTATAGAGAAATTATAATGGGCCTTGATATTATAATGGGCCTTGATATTATAATGGGCCTTGATATTATAATGGGCCTTGATATTGCAATGGGCCTTGATATTGCAATGGGCCTTGATATTGCAATGGGCCTTGATTTTGCAATGGGTCTTGATATTTTCAAATAACTTCCCTTTCTCGCAAATTGATTTGGACAAACAAATCTGTGCGGCCCTCCGGTGGATTTATAAATCCCGATGTGGTCCTTGACGCAACAAAAAGTTTGCCTACCCCGTATAAGCAAAGCAGAGATGTTACACAGAACAGCCAGCAGGTGGCATCACATACATCCCAAAGCTTTTACACTCACTTCACAATCACAACCCACTTTCAAAGCTCACATTTTCGAAGAGATCATTATATAAATAATTACATCAAATTGTTTAAGAATTCTAATAACGGTTATCCAGGTCTTCTACATTGCGTGTAATGTTTGAGCATCGGGGAAACAGCAGTTCAAGCCCAGACATTAATAATCAAATCAGACATCTTAGTCACTGGTCAGGTTCCAGTCTGACTACAATGCAGACTGGATATGTATTTAACATATCAGCTAACCACATCATATGATATAACAATCTGGTGCCCCGACTACACAGTCGATGACGTTGCACACAACCATTGGTTGATGCAATGCAATGCCTGGGCATGTAGTCAGACAGGAAGTAGTCGAACAGTGTTTGTAGCGACACGACGATGTCACATGATGACATCACAGGACGGCGAGACTAAACATGATCAGGTGACTTACCGCTGACGTGAGTCTGTGAGCTGTCAGTCATTACTGCCGACTCCACTTCCTCCTGGATTGTTGAGACGGAGCCAAGTAAACCTGAGAGAGAGAAGGGTACATTAACATAATCAACTCAACAAATAGAAGCTGCACAAATATACAAGAAAGGGGTAATGTTCAGTCCCTCCTAAAACCTGGCCTACAGTGTTCCTGGCACGTTGGCTACCTTACAACCCTCACCCCTACCTGTGACTGAGTGTGTGTGTGAACTCACTGAGGCCCTTGTAGTTGGACAGCGTGTTGTAGACCTGTTTCATCCTCTCTATGTTGAGGCAGCTCCTCTGTGCGTGGTTGAGCATGGGTCTGGGGTAGTCCACCCCCACCACACAGTTAGTGGCCTTCTGCACCGAGTCTGGGGCCGTCCACGGCTCGTGGATGTACTGGTTAGGGTAGTCCTTCAGCTTGGGTATATACCTCCTGAAATTACATCATACACAACATGGGCAATTCTAGTTCCACCCACAAAACACCAATCATCATCATTGGTGCAGCTTTGACCCTGTTAACACAGCCACAAGAGGGGATGATGGGAAATAATGTTTCTGACATAGTTACTTCTAGAATAGATCCTTGGTAATAATATAAACAATGTTACTTCTAGAATAGATCCTTGGTAATAACATAAAATACTGTTACTGACAGAGTTACTTCTAGAATAGATCCTTGGTAATAACATAAAATAATGTTACTGACAGAGTTACTTCTAGAATAGATCCTTGGTAATAATATAAAACATGGCTGAATCAGAGAAGCGTCACTGGGTCCTGACACGTACACACACACACACACACACACACACACACACACACACACACACACACACACACACACACACACACACAGATGTTGGATGTTGCATGAGGCCTAAGTCTGACTGTTACGCTACCAGCCATGTAATTACATGACGTTACACAACCATAAACTAGCTCAATGGGAGAGCAATGCAACACAGAGCAATTCATATCACCGCCTGTTGTGAACTACAGAGTAGGGTCAGTCGACCGATGGAAAAACATCTAGCCGTCAAAAAGTTTCCCAACCAGGTGAATCTGACTGACGTCCTGGTAGCTCTGTTCTGGTGTTCAACGAGAGATTGGTCTCCATTGTGATATGAATCTGTCAAGTACACTACTGTAGAGGGGCCTGTGGGGATTGGACAGCCTGTGTGTGCGCTCTGTGTGTACCTAATGTAGTCTCCGCTGGGGTCAGTCCTCTGGCCGAAGCCTACAGGACAGTAGCAGTGGAAAAACTGCTGGAAGAAGGAGCTGCAGGAGAGCCACATCCAGCTGCCTGCGTTCACACTCCAGTCTGCATCCAGGAGCAGCTCCTCAAACACCTGCAATACATCACATATAGAATTATAACGCTATTAAACCAGTCACCTGGTTGTCCAGAAGGGATACAGCTTTTGTCAAAATTGACTCTTCCTAGCAGGTAAGGAGAATTAGGTTAAGGTTAGGAAAAGGGTAAAGGTTAGCTAAAATGCAAAACATTTCAACTTTTGATGTCAATTTGTCAAAATCTGTATCCCATCTAGACATGATCCAGTCAACTAGGCCTAAACCAGTGGTCAAACACAAAAAGCACACACACACACACACACACACACACACACACACACACACACACACACACACACACACACACACACACACACACGTAACAAATAAAGATACAACATTATTAAAGTTAGAGTCCTTAATTGAAACAATAACAAAGGGGTCACCGCGCCTCTTTTTTTGTAAAAAAAATAATAGAAAATGAGAACTAGTTTGTATTGGACAAATTCAGGTAGGTCCCTCCCCGTTTGGTTCCGTTTGGTTCCTACTGAAGATACCCCAGTAATGAGCAGATAGAGATAGACCCTCATCTGAGAGTCTGGTTAGATGGTGAAAACTAACCCTCCTCTGGGAGTCTTTGGGTGTGCAGGTCTTTGCTGCAGCCCTGCTCTAACACACAGCTAATCATCATCAAGGTCACCATGAGCAGCTGATTAGTAGAATCAGGTGTTAGATTGGACCAAGAGCAAAAAGCACACCTCTCCAGGAGAAGGTTGGTCCACCACACATAGAAATAGAACCATAACTTCCTGCTTTACTCCTATTGGGTAAACACATGACAGAATAGTGATTTAAATGGTGTCGTCCAGTCAAGTTATATTTCCATCGGGCCAAAAGGCAGAATTACATCAGGCAGCACTACATCAGGCAGTAGATTACAGAGATGGAGAGTCCATCGTACCTTCATACCACTCTCCCAGCTCATCCACAGGTCCCCCCTGGTGAGGAAGCAGGCTACAGCGTGTCTGGCCAGGTGGTGGATCCAGCCCTCCTGCCTCAGCTGGGTCATGATGGCGTCGATCCAGGGGAAGCCCGTCTGCCCCTCGGCCCACTTGGCCAGCGCCTCAGGGTTGTTGTCCCAGGGGATCTGCAGACAGACAGGGTTTCCCTCCATGCGGTCGAACTTGGGATTGTTGGTAGCAGCCGTATAGAAGAACTCCCGCCACAGCAGCTGGGCGAAGAGAGAGAGCGGCGGCGTGCAGTGCTTACGTGCCTGGATGGGGGTAGGGTGTGGTGGTGGAGGGGTGGAAGAGAATGGGATGAGTTGAGTGGATGGGGGTACAGTGTGGTGGTAGAGGGGTGGAAGAGAATGGGATGCGTTGAGTGGATGGGGGTACAGTGTGGTGGAGGAGGGGTGGAAGAGAATGGGATGAGTTGAGTGGATGGGGGTAGGGTGTGGTAGAGGAGTGGTGGAAGAGAATGGGATGAGTGGAGTTGATGGGGGTAGGGTGTGGTGGTGGAGGGGTGGAAGAGAATGGGATGAGTGGAGTTGATGGGGGTAGGGTGTGGTGGTGGAGGGGTGGAAGAGAATGGGATGAGTTGAGTGGATGGGGGTAGGGTGTGGTGGAGGAGGGGTGGAAGAGAATGGGATGAGTGGATGGGGGTAGGGTGTGGTGTGGTGGAGGGGTAGATAGGAGTGGTGGTGGTGGAAATGGGGTTAAGGGGATATATGAAAGGTGAGGCAGAGAAAGGGAATTGAAAGATGGTGATGGCAGGATGGTGAACAGGATATGTGGAGGGCATTGGAGGAGAGATTTACAGAAGACAAAACATTAGATATGAATCAAACAACAAGGAGATGAAAGTGACTTCACACACAAGAGCAGAGCATCAGAGCTCTAGGATCAGCAGAGCTCTAGGAGCAGCAGAGCTCTAGGAGCAGCAGCGCTCTAGGAACAGCAGCGCTCTAGGAACAGCAGCGCTCTAGGAACAGCAGCGCTCTAGCAACAGCAGCGCTCTAGCAACAGCAGCGCTCTAGCAACAGCAGCGCTCTAGGAACAGCAGAAGACAGTACCTCACCATCATGTAGAGCTCTCTGAGTCTGTAGTAGAGGGTTCTGCAGGAGAGGCAGCCAAAACGTAGGTAGGGACTCAGGCCTGTGGGACTGGCCATCAGGGAAGACACACTGATTCTTGGGCGCTCCAAGTTCGCCATCCAGCCCTAGGGACCCGAGCAAAGAATCATGGGTAATGTAGTCATCAGCAATAGGTGGATATTGAATTTAGCTACAGCGGTCTGGATAGATGTATGAATAGTTAGAACAGCACTGATGGTTTTTGTTTTACGTATGATGTTCTGTATGGTAGGGTTCAAAGGTCACCCACAATAAAGATGAACTTGAGGATGAACTTGAGTAGGGCAGAGAGAACTTATTCCACAGGCTCTTCTAGAATTCTAACAGGGTTTTTGCCAAGTGAGGTGGTGGTGTATCCATCACCGTGTTGATCAGAGTCAGCTAGGTCCACATGTGACTAGCCATGATGGAAAATGAGCTATCACTCTATGTGTGTCTACGAAAACATACTGTAGGTTGATCATTAGGCAAAGTACTTGAAGAAGCATCCACACTAACTTTCTCTTCAGTGTTTGTGATCGAGGTGGCCAGGGAGCCTTGGCCGGCTGGTCACTATGTCAGGCCTGGATACACCCAGATCAGGTGACTCACCTTTTTGTCCATATGATTGTTCAGTCTCTCCAGGGCCTCAGTCTCCCCGCCCCTCCACACAGCAGGACCCAAACTGTGAGTCTTAAAACCTGCCCGATAAAAAAAAAATGGTCAAATGAATTCCCTTCATTCAAAATCAAACCAATTTATCATCACTAGCAGACGATGATGAGAGATACCAACACACACACACACACACACACTCTCACGTCCCTCACCTAGTTCATCGAGGGAGGGCACTCCGTAACGCTCATCGTGATTGGCCTCGACGCCTGTCTGGCAGCAGTCCATCTGTTGCTGGGTGACAGTGGGGAGGGGCTTGTTGGGCAGCTCCAGCCGCTGGACGATGGCCTGGAAGCGCTTGAAGGTCAGTGGGGGCATGTCATTGTTCATCTCAATGATCCTAGAACAGAGAAACCACAGGTGTTCACTAACCAGGTCGTATTCATTAGTTACTGTACCAAATGGAAGAAAATGGGCTGAAACAGGGAGGAACTACCCGAACTTTCCGTTGCAGAAGTTTTGCTACAGTGTGCTGTAATGAATATTAATGGGAGGTACTGCTTCATTGCTCTGAGCTGATGATAACTTTTTCAAAAGAAAAGCCTTCGTCTGAATTAGATTTTTTTCCCATCCGTTTTTGCCTCTAAGACTTTTAAATAAAAGGCCACATCCTGGATTCATAAGGAGGGGGACAGACCAGAGTCTGTTCCCGTAAGGAGGGGGACAGACCAGAGTCTGTTCCCGTAAGGAGGGGGACAGACCAGAGTCTGTTCCCGTAAGGAGGGGGACAGACCAGAGTCTGTTCCCGTAAGGAGGGGGACAGACCAGAGTCTGTTTCTGTAAGGAGGGGGATAGACCAGAGTCTGTTCCAGTCTTCCCCAAAATGTAAAGTACCAGTCAAAAGTTTGGACACCTACTTATTCAAGGGTTTTTCTTTATTTGTACTATTTTCTAAATTGTAGAATAATAGTGAATACATCAAACTAACAAATCAAAATATATTTTAGATTTAAGATTCTTCAAAAGTAGCCACCCTTTGCCTTGATGACAGCTTTACACACTCTTGGCATTCTCTCAACTAGCTTCACCTAGAATGCTTTTCCAACAGTCTTGAAGGAGTTCCCACATATGTTGAGCACTTGTTGGCTGCTTTTCCTTCACTCTGCAGTCCAACTCATCCCAAACCATCTCAATTAGGTTGAGGTCGGGTGATTGTGGAGGCCAGGTCATCTGATTCAGCACTCCATCACTCTCCTTCTTGGTAAAATAGCCATTACACAGCCTGGAGGCGTGTTGGGTCATTGTCCTGTTGAAAAACAAATGACAGTCCCACTTCACGCAAACCAGATGGGATGGCGTACCGCTGCAGAATGTTGTGGTAGCCATGCTGGTTAAGTGTGCCTTGAATTCTAAATAAATCACCAACAGTGTCACCAGCAAAGCACCCCCACACTATCACACCTCTTCCTCCATGCTTCATGGTGGGAAGCACACATGCGGAGATCATCCGTTCACCTACTTTGTGTCTCACAAAAACACGGCGAACGGAACCAAAAATCTCAAATTTGGACTCATCAGACCAAAGGACAGATTTCCACCGGTCTAATGTCCATTGCTCGTGTTTCTTGGCCCAAGCAAGTCTCTTCTTATTATTGGTGTTCTTTAGAAGTGGTTTCTTTGCAGCAATTCGACCATGCATGCCTGATTCACACAGTATCGTCTGAACAGTTGATGTTGAGATGTGTCTGTTACTTGAACTCTGTGAAGCATTTATTTGGCTGTAATTTCTGATGCTGGTAACTCCAATGAACTTATCCTCTGCAGCAAAGGTAACTCTGTGTCTTCCTTTCCTGTGGCGGTCCTCATGAGAGCCAGTTTCATCATAGCGCTTGATGGTTTTTGCGACTGCAATTGAAGAAACTTTCAAAGTTCTTAATTTTCCGGATTGACTGACCTTCATGTCTTAAAGTAATGGACTGTTGTTTCTCTTTGCTTATTTCAGCTGTTCTTGCCATAATATGGAATTGGTCATTTACCAAATAGGGCTATCTTCTGTATACCACCCCTACCTTGTCACAACACAACTGATTGGTTCAAACGCATTAAAGGAATAAAGAAATTCCACAAATTAACTTTTAACAAGGCACACCTGTTAATTGAAATGCATTCCAGGTGACTACCTCATGAAGCTGGTTGAGAGAATTCCAAGAGTGTGCAAAGCTGTCATCAAGGCAAAGGGTGGTTACTTGGAAGAATCTCAAATAAAAAATATATTTTGATTTGTTTAACACTTTTTTGGTTACTACATGATTCCATGTGTTATTTCATAGTTTGGATGTCTACACAATTATTCTACAATGTAGAAAATAGTCAAAATAAAGAAAAACCCTGGAATGAGTAGGTGTACCCAAACTTTTGACTGGTACTGTAGATTAACAGTCATTTTAAGAGTATTTCCTGGCATCTGGCATCTCAGCCCCTTGCCACGTCTTCATTCCTTCACAGAGCCACAATGGCAGCCAAGGGTTATAATGAAACACAGAGGGAACCTTTTGTAAATAGACAGTCCTGTTCTGAGGACATGAAGTTTGGGGGATGGAATCAAGCGCGCACACACACACACACACACACACACACACACACACACACACACACACACACACACACACACACAGGAGAGGGAAACGTATTGAACCAATGTGTTGTTTACCTCAGTACAACAGATGCAGCATGTGCTGTGCCAGCGTGTAATCACAGTTAATACCCAAGTCTGCATCACTGAAGGTCACAGTGGCCAGCGGCACGGTGCCCAGTGGCACGGCTGCAGCAGCAGACTAGCTTTTACAAGTCAACATAATTCAGGACATTCAGATTACTAATAGCTGTGCCTGGGACATCTAAAAAGCTTACCAAGGAAATGTAATCCTGGTAATCTATTGTAGGTGTTTTGGGGGACTCGGATGGCTTGTAGGCTTTCTGCAAGGTACGTGATGAATGAGTGATGTTCTGGGACGTGAACAGGAAAAAAACGTTTGAAAAACGACAGTTTGAGCAGTGTGTATTTATGAGAGCCTTTGCATGGTCAATCAGATGTCTTCAATGGCCGTGCAGTATTTACTGTGACACGGCCTCTGCAGAAGTCAAGGCATTCATACTTCTTTCACATCGCTGAGCAGCACAGAGCTGCTGTGAAGGAAGTTGTCAAGGAAGTGAGTTTGTGTTTATACAGGACCTGCCACCCTCACCTACCGTCAACCAATCATGTCAACGCGGAGCTATACAGGAGCCCTCTACATTGTTACAACATTTGGGAGGCACATGGTATGTGGTATGGAACTTGATTTGGCCTCTGCATGCCTCCGGAGGCTCCACAATTGCGTCACACGAGCCATACGGCGCCTCCGACCACATTTTCAGATCGAGCATAAATTGGCTCTTAAGAACTCCAAACCTTGTCCTTTATAACGGTTATAGACTGTGTTTAATATAATGGAGGAGGGAGGGTCAACCTTTACTGCCTCAGGTCTTATACAACAGCATCAGTAATGCAGGCTGGCTCTACCCCTCCCTTCTCCTTTATATTCAACACAGTCTATAACCGTTAGAAATGACAAGCTTTGGAGTTCTTAAGAGCCAGTTTATGCTCGATCTGAAGAGAGAGAGAGAAAGACTCAAATGCAGAGAATGAGAAAGAGAGAGCAATGGAATTCATCAGATATACAGAGCAGAGAATTCCTCAGACCAAACCAATCTTTTTCACAAGTCCTTTTGCAGTAAGAAAAACTGACTGAATGATATTGGGCTATAGATAGATAGAGCAGGAACACTGTGCACCGCTCTAACAGGACAGAGCCGCCTTGTCTGGGGCTAGGCAGGCACATGCTGTCCACCATGGCTGACTGCTGCAGAGCTCCCCTCAGCACATGTTGTGTAGTGTGACAGTGTCATCATCTCTCACAACCAGTAAGGGGAGATTATCAGGCTGGGTATGAGACTGTGTAATTGACTGTGTGTGCGCTTGTTCTGGATCAACAGGGGAAGACAAAAGACGTCATGTGAGGGTTGACTTTGTTGTTGTTGTTGCAGTGGTCAGGGTCTCCCTTCACTTCAACAAGTAAAACTTCCCCTCTCCCTACATTTTCTCTCATCTAACCTTTCCCATTAGGACTGGGAATTGCCATGGATCTCACGATATTATTACGATTCTATCACGATATTTAAGTGCCGTTATGATATGTATTGCTATTCTCACGATTCTATATGTACTGCTATTCTCACGATTCTATATGTATTGCTATTCTCACGATTCTATATGTATTGCTATTCTCACGATTCTATATGTACTGCTATTCTCACGATTCTATATGTATTGCTATTCTCACGATTCTATATGTATTGCTATTCTCACGATTCTATATGTACTGCTATTCTCACGATTCTATATGTATTGCTATTCTCACGATTCTATATGTATTGCTATTCTCACGATTCTATATGTACTGCTATTCTCACGATTCTATATGTACTGCTATTCTCACAATTCTATATGTATTGCTATTCTCACGATTCTATATGTATTGCTATTCTCACGATTCTATATGTACTGCTATTCTCACGATTCTATATGTATTGCTATTCTCACGATTCTATATGTATTGCTATTCTCACGATTCTATATGTATTGCTATTCTCACGATTCTATATGTACTGCTATTCTCACGATTCTATATGTATTGCTATTCTCACGATTCTATATGTATTGCTATTCTCACGATTCTATATGTATTGCGATTCGAATACTGCGATTTAATGTTCAAACATATTGCTCACTATATGTCTGCTGCAGAGAGACTAGAGAGAGCATGATAAAACAAAATTGGCTCACCAATTAAGATGGAAAACAAGCGGTAGGATTAAAAATACCAGAGTTTTGGCACAGGTACAGCTGACTAGCGCTAGCTAATGCTACCTACAGTAGCGAATAAAACATATTTTGAATATATTCAGCTCCAGTCAAAAGTTTGGACACACCTACTCATTCCAGGGTTTTTCTTATTATTATTTTCTACATTGTAGAATAATAGTGAAGACATCAAAACTATGAAATAACACATATGGAATCATGTAGTAACCATTGTTTTAAAAAACAAATCCAAATATATTTTGTATTTCAGATTCTTCAAAGTAGCCACCCTTTGCCTTGATGACAGCTTTGCACACTTGGCTTTCTCTCAGCCATGCAAGGGTGGCTACTTTGAAGAATCTGAAATCTAAAATATATTTTGATTTGTAAAAAAAAAAAATGGTTACCACATGGCTCCATGTGTTATTTCATTGTTTTGATTTCTTCACTATTATTCTACAATGTATAAAATAGCTTTTTTTTTTTAAATAAAGAAAAACCCTGGAATGAGTAGGTGTGTCCAAACTTTTGACTAGTACTGTAGGTAGCATTAGCTAGCACTAGTTACATTATAGCTAGTTACATTAAAATGTATTAAATTAAAACAAATCCTCTACATACAACACCCCATAATGAAAGTGAAAACAAATTACTAGATATTTTGCAAATTTATAAAAATGTAAATACAGAAATACCTTATTTAAATAAGTATTCAGACCCTTTGCAATGAGAGTCGAAATTGAGCCAGGTGCATTCTGTTTCCATTGATAATCTTCTGAGATGTTTCTACAACTTGATTGGAGTTCACCTGTGGTAAATTCAATTGATTGGACATGATTTGGAAAGGCACACACCTGTCTATACAAGGTCATACAGTTGACAGTGCATGTCAGAGCAAAAACCATACCATGAAGTCGAAGGAATTATCCGTAGAGCTCCAAGACATGATTGTGCCAAGGCACAGATCTGAGAAAGGCTACCAAAACATGCCTGCAGCATTGAAGGTCCCCAAGAACACAGTAGCCTCCATCATTCTTAAATGGAAGAAGTTTGGAACCACCAAGACTCTTCCTAGAGCTGGCCGCCCGGCCCTTCGGAGGAGAAGGGCCTTGGTCAGGGAGGTGACCAAGAACCCGATGGTCACTCTGACAGAGCTCTAGAGTTCCTCTGTGGAGATAGGAAACCTTCCAGAAGGACAACCATCTATGCAGTACTCCACCAATCAAAGGCACACGACGGGCCGCTTGGAGTTTGCCAAAAGGCACCTGAAGACTCTCAGACCATGAGAAACAAGATTCTCTGGTCTGATGAAACCAAGATTGAAATATTTGGCCTGAATGCCAATCTTAACGTCTGGAGGAAACCTGGCACCATCCCTACAGTGAAGCATGGTGGTGGCAGCATCATGCTGTGGGGAGACTAGTCAGGATCCAGGCAAAGATGAACAGAGCAAAGTACAGAGAGATCCTTAACAAAAACCTGCTCCAGACCACTCAGAACCTCAGACTGGGGCGAAGGTTCACCTTCCAACAGGACAACAACCCTAAGCACACAGCCAAGACAATCCAGGAGTGGCTTTGGGACAAGTCTCTGAATGTCCTTGAGTGGCCAAGCCAGAGCCTGGACTTGAAGCCTATCTTGAGACCTGAAAATAGCTGTGCAGCAACGCTCCCCATCCAACCTGACAGAGATTGAGAGGATCTGCAGAAAAGAATGGGAGAAACTCCGCGAATACAGGTCTGCCTAGCTTGTAGTGTCATAACCAAGAAGACTCGAGGCTGTAATCGCTGCCAAAGGTGCTTCAACAAAGTACTGAGTAAAGGGTCTGAATACTTATGTAAATGTGATATTTCCGTTTCTAAAACCTGTTTTTGCTTTGTCATTATGGGGTATTGTCTGTAGATTGATGAGAAGAAAAAAAATATTTAATCCATTTTAGAATAAGGCTGTAACGTAACAAAATGTGGAACAAGTCAAGGGGTCTGAATGCACTGTAACTATCGATTTCTTCCCCATGGTACTCTTCCTCCTCTCTCTTCCTTCTCTCCACCAGACCCACTATCAGCCTGAATCTCCCCTCATCACCAGACCCACTATCAGCCTGAATCTCCCCTCATCACCAGACCCACTATCAGCCTGAATCTCCCCTCATCACCAGACCCACTATCAGCCTGAATCTCCTCTCATCACCAGACCCACCAATACAGGTGTGCAAAGCTCTTATACACTTACCCAGAAAGACTCACAGCTGTAATCAATTCCAAAGGTGATTCTAACATGTATTGACTCAGGGGTATAAATACTTATGTAAATGCCCATGTCATATCGCATAATTTCCTTGGCGCTCTATCTGTTGGTATCGCGTTTCCTTCTACTGAGAAAAGATGGATGCAATACAAGCTGACAAGGTCTGAATTGCAGGCAAGTCTTTTGTATTGACATTTCTGTTGCTTTGGTCTCCAGTGGATTGTGACTCAAAAAAACAGTGTGTGTCTGGATGGTTGAGTGGAGTGGCATGTTTCTCTCAGAGATGCATACTGCCACATGAGAGTAAGTCCGTTTCTCTGAGAGAAACATGCCACTCCACTCAACCATCCAGACACACACTGTTTTTTTGAGTCACAATCCACTGGAGACCAAAGCAACAGAAATGTCAATACAAAAGACTTGCCTGCAATTCAGACCTTGTCAGCTTGTATTGCATCCATCTTTTCTCAGTAGAAGGAAACGCGATACCAGCAGATAGAGCGCCAAGGAAATGATGCAGTAAAGAGCACAGCTGTGCAAAACTGTCAAAGTCACTCAATTAGGCCAACTGTTACTTTTACAAACTCCATCCCAAAGAAGTGAACAGAGTGAATCAGACGTATTAAGGCCATTTCTATCCCTGTAGGTCTCTGTTTTGGCTTGGATAAATGCTGAAGCGATATTCGCTAACTCTGTCCTGCATTTCAAAGTGCCAGACCAATAATTAATATTGATCTGTGTTTATAAACATCAACAACAACATGGCAGACCTCATTGGAGGCAAACACCACTACAGACAAACAGTCAACTAATATCAGATGAGAGCAGCCCCTCAGACAGCACAGGTGGATTAAGTTGCTCCTAAACACTGATCTGAGGTCAGTCTAGCATTCCCCTCCAAATGGTTACAGTTAAGTTGTGGGGATGGTAAGCTGATCCTAATGGGGAATTTCAACCCAGAGCTCTGCCACTAAGCTGGTGGTGAGGTACTAAGTGGTGGCATGAGGAGATAAAATTAACTCTGACCTGGCCAGTTTGTAGAGTGTGTGGGAATTTCTGACGCGGGTCTCCACGCCAAAGTCCTGCGCCATCTTCAGGATGGTGGCGTCGCGCTCCGTCCCATAGGGCTCTGAATCGTACTCGAAGGTCAGCCGGGTGACATTCCACTCCTGGAGGAGTAGAGAGCGGTCTTAGATCAGGTGTTTTCTGTAATGACCTCACCCATAAAGAAAACGAGAGTTAAAAACAGCTTCAGCCCCTGGTTCGACTGTGATCTGGCAGAGTTACTCCACCTCAAGAATTGCATTTGGCAAAAGGCTCGGCACACGCATACTCAAGCTGACTGGCTATCGTTCAGGCAAATTAGAAATAAGTGCATTCAGGCTATCCGGAAGGCCAAAGTTAGTTACTTTAAGAAGCAGTTCTCTCTCTGTGGGTCTAACCCCAAGACGTTCTGGAAAACGGTTAATGACCTGGAGAATAAACCCTCCTCCTCACAGCTGCCCATGTCCCTTAATGTTGATGATGTGGTTGTTACTGACAAGAAGCACATGGCTGAGCTCTTTAATCACCACTTCATTAAGTCAGGATTCCTATTTGACTCAGCCATGCCTCCTTGCCCGTCCAACATTTCCTAATCTCCCACCCCTTCTAAGTGACTATCCCCGATACTTCTCCCTCTTTTTCCCTGCCCCGCTACAAACATTATCCCTGCAGGCAGTCACATAGTCTGAGGTGCTAAAGGAGCTCCATAAACTTGACCCCAAAACTTAAAGGTCCTCAATGATGTCACCATTGCCCTTGATTCTAAGCAATATTATTGACTTGGCCAAAGCTTTTGATACGGTAGACCATTCCATTCTTGTGGGCCGGCTAATGAGTATTGGTGTCTCTGATGGGTCTTTGGCCTGGTTTGCTAACTACCTCTCTCAAAGAGTGCAGTGTATAAAGTCAGAAAATCTGCTGTCTCAGCCACTGCCTGTCACCAAGGGAGTACCCCAAGGCTCAATCCAAGGCCCCATGCTCTTCTCAATTTACATCAACAACTTAGCTCAGGCAGTAGGAAGCTCTCTCATCTATTTATATGCAGATGATACAGTCTTATACTCAGCTGGCCCCTCCCCGGATGTTGTACTAAATGCTCTAGAACAAAGCTTTCTTAGTGTCCAACAAGCTTTCTCTACCCTTAACCTTGTTCTGAACACCTCCAAAACAAAGGTCATGTGGTTTGGTTAGAAGAATGCCCCTCTTCCCACAGGTGTTATTACTACCTCTGAGGGTTTAGAGCTTCAGGTAGTCACCTCATACAAGTACTTTTGGAGTATGGCTTGACGGTGCACTGTCCTTCTCTCAGCACATATCAATGCTGCAGTCTAAAGTTAAATCTATACTTGGTTTCCTCTATCGAATTCGCTCCTCTTTCACCCCAGCTGCCAAACTAACCCTGATTCAGATGACCATCCTACCCATGCTAGATTACGGAGACATCATTTATAGATCGGCAGGTAAGGGTGCTCTCGAGCGTCTAGACGTTCTTTACCATTTGGCCATCAGATTTGCCACCAATGCAAAGTACCCGCATGGTAACCGGCTAGAACAGTAACTAAGGCTAGTGGTGACTGTTTTAACAGTCTGATGGCCTGGAGATAGAAGCTGTTAAACAATCTCTCGGTCCCAGCTTTGATGTACCCGCACACAACTGTAATGAAGTGTAGCGTGTGTGAGTGTGTTTGTTTGTGCGCTCTGTACATGACCGAGGCACCCAGTTACTGCTCTTGCATAATTCATGCCCTTTCAAAAACAAGTCAATGACCGTACCAAAATATTTTATGCAAATATGCGTCTGAATAAAATGCTGAAAAACCCCCACCTAGACTAGGGGGAGCATCACCAACATATATCCATTAACTATTGAGTCAGAACCCCGATCCTGACTACTGCAACACTGGTGTCTGTCTGAATGTTACCAGGTAGCGGTTCACAGAAGGCACGCACAAACACAACTGCCTTGTAATTCAACTCATTTGGACTGACATGGTTGTGTATCATATCAACACTAACGGCATTGCCTAGGTGCACAGTGAGGGCAAGAAAGTGTACATGACTTACAGCAGGCAGCCTGTGCCCTTTATTTAGAGTTTAATACCATTGCATCTGGGTATCATAAGCAATCTGACATATTGAAGTGGTGTGTGAACTCTTTACCAAAGCAGTTAGATAGGCTATAGCTCAGCGAGCAAGTGCAGCGCTGCGAATGAGACAAAGGGCGATGTGGAGATCTGTGTATGTGTCTGTCTGAGTGCTTTTCAGCCTATCTACGCATACCAAATTTGTCATCCTAGCTGATTTGGTCATTCATTTGACATTTCCTCACCTTGAAAAGTCTTGGAAAGACATCTGTGGGCTGGCCTCGTACTACGAATAGCCTCGAATTTAGTTTCCGCAGGCATGTGTCGAGGTCCTCCAAGGCTTCCAGTAGAAATCTGCATGAGGAGGATAAGGTGACAGATGTGAACTTAACAGAAGTGTAGTTCTTATCAGTATGAGAGTTTGTTTCCTCCTCCTGTTATGTTCTTCTGTACAGTTAGAATGTTAAGCAATATGTAGAAGAATGAACTAACATGACATGGGCTAACTCTGTTCTTGCCTACAAACAAGTGCCTATGCTTTGGTGCTTGTTGCGTTGCTAAATGAAAAGAAGCACATGGACCAAGAAGGCCGTTTTCTAATGTTGAATTGTACCTTACATGGTGAAAAATACACATATTTAATTGTATATCCCACCAGGGGCAAATCCGGTGTTTTTAGAAGGATACTACTTAATAGCAAATAAACCTGGTAAATATCTCACTGCTCTCACAAAACGAATACTTGCTAAAACCAGTTACAATTTTAAAGACAAATATACAAAAGCGGTAATTAGAAACAACATGATTTAATGCGATTTTTTTTAAAGCTTCTATAAACATTTATATAAATCAGAATTAAACACAACAGTTGGACAGATCCAATAGTCTTCTTAGACTCAACAACTCTGAAGCAATTATCAACAGTTATCAGCAATTAAACATTCACAAGGAGAAAAGCACCAGGAATGGATGGTTTTCCCATAGAATTCACCTCAACATTTCTGGGACAAATTATCCTCTCTATTTACACAAAATGACACTTGCAGAAAGAATTAGACATGACCCAAACGTAACCGGTATCAATCAGTATTGGTAAACATTAATATAAACTAAGCTTATTTCTAAATGATCTCCTGATATACCCGACCAATATTGAAAAGTCAATGTACCATTTGCAAAAAATATTTTAAGAATAGTAAAAAAGAAAATTTGCATTGCACAAAAATGACAATAGGAAAAAAAGAAAACTTGTGATCTACAGCAACTCTTTAAGTGGACCACAACAAATATGAAGTACTTAGGATGCTCTATAAGTGACAACAAATATCTAAAGATAACTATATTCCATTGTTCAACAATATGAAAGCAGATCAAATTAAATTGAATAATATTCCCATAAATCTTACAGGCAGAATAAACCTGTTTAGAATTGCATGGCTCCCAAAGCTTTAATATTTATTTTCAGTAATACCAATTACCCCACTGATGACATTCTTTTTAAAAAGTATACTCGATCATAAGACTTTATATGGACAAATAAAAAGTCTAGAATAAAAAGGAAAGTTTTACATCTTCCTAAGTCTGAGGGTGGTTTTCACTGCTCAAGGCTTTTACTTACAGTTACTTATAGTTAAATGTACTAAAGAGAAACAATTGGTACGTATTGAAGATGCACATGCTCATCCCCAGAATTATTTTACCGGTCTATTTTCAGAGGATAAAGCTAGGAACACTATCAACTTCATAGTTAAGAACACTAGAACAATGTAGAAGAGAATGAAACGGATTCTACATGAACCACTATCACTAAAACAACCTTATGGAACAATCCTTGGATAGCTTTTCAGAATTCACTGATAAATTGGTCCACATGGAAAACTAAAGGCATAGAAAACATAAATGACTCGTATAAATACATGTATTTCCATGACAGAATGAAAAAGTAATTTTGGACTGACCAATGCAGATAGTTTCAAATACATGCAACTTACATATCACGAAATGTTGATTCGATCAGAAATCTTATTTGAGTCAGAAAAGGATGTTCATATTATAGGTAAAATATACACTGCTCAAAAAAATAAAGGGAACACTTAAACAACACAATGTAACTCCAAGTCAATCACACTTCTGTGAAATCAAACTGTCCACTTAGGAAGCAACACTGATTGACAATACATTTCACATGCTGTTGTGCAAATGGAATAGACAATAGGTGGAAATGATAGGCAATTAGCAAGACACCCCCAATAAAGGAGTGGTTCTGCAGGTGGTGACCACAGACCACTTCTCAGTTCCTATGCTTCCTGGCTGATGTTTTGGTCACTTCTGAATGCTGGCGGTGCTTTCACTCTAGTGGTAGCATGAGACGGAGTCTACAACCCACACAAGTGGCTCAGGTAGTGCAGCTCATCCAGGATGGCACATCAATGCGAGCTGTGGCAAGAAGGTTTGTTGTGTCTGTCAGCGTAGTGTCCAGAGCATGGAGGCGCTACCAGGAGACAGGCCAGTACATCAGGAGATGTGGAGGAGGCCGTAGGAGGGCAACAACCCAGCAGCAGGACCGCTACCTCCACCTTTGTGCAAGGAGGAGCAGGAGGAGCACTGCCAGAGCCCTACAAAATGACCTCCAGCAGGCCACAAATGTGCATGTGTCTGCTCAAACGGTCAGAAACAGACTCGATGAGGGTGGTATGAGGGCCCGGCGTCCACAGGTGGGGGTTGTGCTTACAGCCCAACACCGTGCAGGACGTTTGGCATTTGCCAGAGAACACCAAGATTGGCAAATTTGCCACTGGCGCCCTGTGCTCTTCACAGATGAAAGCAGGTTCACACTGAGCACATGTGACAGACGTGACAGAGTCTGGAGACACCGTGGAGAACGTTCTGCTGCCTGCAACATCCTCCAGCATGACCGGTTTGGCGGTGGGTCAGTCATGGTGTGGGGTGGCATTTCTTTGGGGGGGGGGGGGGGTTGCACAGCCCTCCATGTGCTCGCCAGAGGTAGCCTGACTGCCATTAGGTACCAAGATGAGATCGTCAGACCCCTTGTGAGACCATATGCTGGTGCGGTTGGCCCTGGGTTCCTCCTAATGCAAGACAATGCTAGACCTCATGTGGCTGGAGTGTGTCAGCAGTTCCTGCAAGAGGAAGGCATTGATGCTATGGACTGGCCCGCCCGTTCCCCAGACCTGAATCCAATTGAGCACATCTGGGACATCATGTCTCGCTCCATCCACCAACGCCACATTGCACCACAGACTGTCCAGGAGTTGGCGGATGCTTTAGTCCAGGTCTGGGAGGAGATCCCTCAGGAGACCTTCCGCCACCTCATCAGGAGCATGCCCAGGCGTTGTAGGGAGGTCATACAGGCACGTGGAGGCCACACACACTACTGAGCCTCATTTTGACTTGTTTTAAGGACATTACATCAAAGTTGGATCAGCCTGTAGTGTGGTTTTCCACTTTAATTTTGAGTGTGACTCCAAATCCAGACCTCCATGGGTTGATAAATTGGATTTCCATTGATTATTTTTGTGTGATTTTGTTGTCAGCACATTCAACTATGTAAAGAAAAAAGTATTTAATAAGATTATTTCATTCATTCAGATCTAGGGTGTGTTATTTTAGTGTTCCCTTTATTTTTTTGAGCAGTGTACAAAACCTTACAGAGAGCATATCCAACTGACTATCTCTTAGAAAAAAAGATAAACTATTGGAACCAAGATTTAAAAACAACTGATGCTGGCACAAGATGGAGGGAAAGATGAAGCATAACTAATTAAACAAAATGTAACAAAAATGTAGCTTTATCCAGTATAAACTAATGTATAGAATGTATTATACAAGAGACAAAATTCACAAATTCTACAGCACAACGGCAGGGTCTTGCCTTAAGTGTAAAACTAACAGTGATTCAATAATCCATGTGTTCTGGGAATGCTATATTCCAAGAATTATGGGCCGAGCTACAAAGTTGGCTGTCAGAATTATTACAATGTAAAGTGATGTTTTATCCACCTGTCTGCATATTTCAAGACATGGCATATGGGGGTGTAGTGAGATACCCAACTGGCTGGATGATTCTCTTGTTTCACTCGTCTTGAAAAAAATCTATGAATCCACCACCATTAACAGAATGGAAAAATGTAATGATTTATTATTAAAATAGCATGGGCGACTGAGAAAAACAAACGTGTACAATTTAAGGCCATAGGGACGGGGGTGTGAGCAGAGATGTAGTCATTGTTTGTGTGCGTCTGTAAATTCTTGTTCCTATGTTTGTATTTGGTGTGAAAAATGAAAAGTAGAACTGGTTCTCGTTTAACTTGCTTTAATGATAACTGATAATCATACAGGCTTGATAGTTCACAGTCATTCTAGTTCTCCCGTTCTAGTAATGTCTTCATTCTTATGAACAAGTAGGTCATCTCACAATATAATTTAGTCTAATCAACTACAGTGCTCAAATCATTAACCATTACTGGCTTGGAGAGAATGGATATTTCCCACGGGCACAACTTTGTGCTGAGCTAGTATTGTAACTGACATGTAACGGTAGCTAATGTTTCATCCCATCTGGAATGAAGTGAATGAATAAACTAGAGAGGAACTACCACAGCCAGGTCAGCTCTAGCCTCTAGTTATCTGTCAGATAGTAATAATAGCCACCTCATATCGCTATCTGACAGCAGTAGTTTGTATGGACATGTTTTGTAGCCTTTGTTTTGTCACGTTTCAGAAGTAAATTAACTTGGCAAGCTTTCACCAGGTTGATGTACCGCTAGAGAGAGCTGGCCAAAAGTTGGCTTATATTATCTATTATTTTTGCCACAATCAAACTAGAGCAGAATCAAACGATGAAACCAACGGCCATACGATTGAAGATTGATATTCTGACGTTTTTTCAGTGCAATGTGAGTTGTATTAGTCAGTATGTCAGTTTCCCTAGCTAATTCCCTACTTTTCACACTGACACAGTAATAAACAGTTATAACGTTACAGGCTTCACTGTCATGGTGCACAGTAGAGGTCTGAGCGAAATGAAGAATCCCACCCGCTACCGATAGAACCGGTCCCAAACCAAACCGCTGTCCCCTAATGCTATTTTAGGCGGATGTGACGCAGCTCACTTGACAGCCATGGTCCCAGCAATTTTGCACCCTATATAGGTCATATCAAAATGCGCCAAAATAACTTAAGAAATAGGTTAAATTACCAGAGATTCTCACATGGCCCTTACATTGTATTACTGGGCTATTACAGCCAATATACTAGATGTATATTGAAGCGAGCAGAGACGCAGATACTTGCACTTTCTGTTGAGCTATTTTTATAGCCTACCTTTTAGCAGTGGGAAGACGGAGAAATATGGGTTATCAATATTTAGGAAGTACATTTCCTTGTAAAGATAACTGTCCCGTGCTTCTCCGCCCATGTATACATAGGCTATAGCCTACTCTATTCAATTGAGACCACATGCGCACCTGATCTTGCAGGTATGGCTACTGAACTGGAGGCAGCAAGAATGATGACAGCGACACTTGCTACGTATTGCATAGTCCTATAGGATATAGCCTACCTTTTAGGAGGACGATTTGCAGGCAAATAAATGGGTAATCCATACTTATTGAAAATGTAAAGGCGCAACACTCACTCACCTTAGTAACCTAACATGTGGTCACCATAGTAACCTGTGGTCACCATAGTAACCTAACCTGTGTGTGCATTGTGTCTTTCCTTTTCAATCACATTACATTGTTAGATCGCACTTCGACTCACGTTGGTTGAGAACCCTCCACTTCTTTTCATTATCAATATTTATTTATAGACGACACTGTAGTAAACTAGTCTAATCATATTTAAGTTAATTTAATATTCAACTGCCACTTGATTCTCCACCCATGTAGGCAGCCTATTCTATTTCAATGAGACCACACATACTAGGCACACTTGAACTCTTATGCCCAACTAGGAGAGGTAGGCTACTGAAGTTGAAGCAGCGAATTCTGAGTGAATAATGCGAAGACTATGTGATTTTAATACAATAGGTAGGCTAACGCATACAAAGCAGAAAGATGATCGTTTCAAAATAATCTGTGGGACAACAAAAATATTTTCATCCCAAAGTCGTCTATCTGACCGCCCGCTCCCGCCTGCAGCATGAAAAATGTTGACCGTGCAGAAATGATCTCTGTCGGGACCGCAGACATCCCGCAGGAATGCAGCCTTCTAGTGCCCATCATGTCTTAGCAGGATCAGATGATGACAGGGGTCCCAGCAGGGTCAAACTGCCAGGGAAGACCAGTCTATGGAGCTCAGTGAATTTTGCAGTATATTCAGTGAATGATACAAAGTTCCATCTTGAATTGATGGGTAGACCTACAGTAGCTACAGGACAGCAGGTTAAGCTTAAAGCTACACTCTGGGATCTGGGATCTGGGAGTAGCAGTCGTTTCAATTATTGAACCATTGATTCTATTCTTGGATAATATAATGTAGAAATGTACACAAAGGTAATTCTTTGTCATGCTTCATTTTAGGAGGATCAGATGATGACAGGGGTTTCAGCAGAGTTAGGCAGCCAGGGAAGACCAGTCTGTGACAGAGGTGAGGTGAATTTTTGCAGATACAACACTATTCTTTCTGTCCTTCAAAACTGTTGGAAAAGCATTCCAGGTGAAGCTGGTTGAGAGAATGCCAAGAGTGCGGAAAGCTGTCATCAAGGCAAAGGGTGGCTACTTAGAAGAATCTGAAATATATTTTGATTAGTTTAACACATTTTTGGTTACTACATGATTCCATATGTGTTATTTCATAGTTTCGATGTCTCCATGAGGTTGTCACATGGAATGCATTTGAATTAACAGGTGTGCCTTGTTAAAAACTCATTTGTGGAATTTCTTTCCTTCTTATACAGAATATAGAAGTCCTAGCTATATGGTCACTTACCGCCATCGATTGAGTCCAACATTAGCAGAACCAGCAAACCAAGGGTCCAAAATATAAACACAACGCACTGTCTCAGCACCGTCCAATGCGTCTTGCAACGCTGGATTATCATGCAGTCTCAAACCTTTACGAAACCAATGGACAGAATTCACAGACATGATTGAAATCAAGTCCCTTCAAAAAGTAACGACGTTAAATTTAATTATGGCGAAACTATTTGCATCCACCACATTACGTATCAACTGAGTTGTGGCACATTCAACAACAGTGGACATTGTCTGCCCCTTCCCTCTCGTCTTCCATTGGCTGCAAAACGGCATGTGCAGTAGTATTACAATTAGCAAGAGGTTTTTCTCTCCGTTCATTGGCTGTTCAACACGTGTAGTCACCACCCATAGACTTACGTCTCCACACAATGATTTATATATGCACTAGAATATATTTCGGGGACGCTGTGTTGAAGCCATCGCGCCTCCATCTTGGCACAATCACTAAAAAATGCCTTTATTAATGTGTACATTCGTTTGTGCCACGTTTATTCTATTAAAGACAGCTTAATGCATACTTTTTAGATATATTATGTGAACTTAAATTTATATGAATATTTATACAAATAATAAATAAATACAAAATATGTATTTTAACAAATTCCCTTAAGTATCATTTTTAGAGATGACTAATGTTACTGTCCCCACTACTACAACAAAATACTTAAATACATGTAATTTTGTCCTTGAAACATTTAAGTGAAATACTGTAACTTTCCATTAATTCCCATGGAGGACTGCTCTACTGGGGAGTGCCAATATGGCCGACAGGTGGCTTTAAAGCCTCTCAATGGCCAACAACTGTTTCCCAGGGTTTATATACATCATTGTCTCAGCCCCATCACTTTTCCGTGGTATGTTTTCAAAACTACTCTCACACGTTCTCTATAAATACAGTACATTTGTTTAGATGATTCACATCACATTCAAGAGATAGAATTTATCACAGTGAGAGAAAATGAGCTTTCACTGACTCCTACTCGCCACTCAAACCTGCAGTGCAGTAAAGCCAACTTATAGGTGCTGCATGGTCAGCAGTGCACTAAAGCCAACTTAAAGGTGCTGCATGGTCAGCAGTGCACTAAAGCCAACTTAAAGGTGCTGCATGGTCTGCAGTCCAGTAAAGCCAACTTAAAGGTGCTGCATGGTCAGCAGTGCAGTAAAGCCAACTTAAAGGTGCTGCATGGTCAGCAGTGCAGTAAAGCCAACTTAAAGGTGCAGCATGGTCTGCAGTGCAGTAAAGCCAACTTAAAGGTGCTGCATGGTCTGCAGTGCAGTAAAGCCAACTTAAAGGTGCTGCATGGTCTGCAGTGCAGTAAAGCCAACTTAAAGGTCCTGCATGGTCTGCAGTGCACTAAAGCCAACTTAAAGGTGCTGCATGTTCAGCAGTGCACTAAAGCCAACTTAAAGGTGCTGCATGGTCAATCCGACGTCTGCATTGGGGGCGGGAGGGCTCCTGTATAGCTACGTATTGTCATGATTGGTTGAGGGCAGGTGGGTGCGGGAGTTCCTATATAAACACAAACCCACTTCTTTGACAACTTCCTTCACAACAGCTCTGCTCAGAGAAGCGCAAGAAGTATAAATGCCCTGACTTCTGCAGAGGCCATATCACCGCTGCACGGCCATTGCAGACATTTATTGACCATGCAGCGCCTACTATAGCTAAACAATTGAGAGGTGCATGAATGTGCGGTATGGAGCTCAATTTGGCCTCTGCATGCTTCCAGAGGCTCTGCAATTGCGTCACACTATCCATATGGCAACTCCGACCACATTTTCAGATCAAGCATAAATTGTCTCTTATCCTGTTTTGTGCAGTGCATATTACCCGCCACCGGTGATATTTCTATATGTGAGCAACCACCTCATTGTTTTATGTAAGTTATTTACCATGTCGCACAAATCTGGAACAATCACTCAACGACGGGTAAAGCCAATTACCAATGAGGGGTAAAACCAATTACCAACGATGGGTAAAACCAATTACTGCTGAGGATAAGAGAGGTTACATTATCGATATTCTCCATAATAAAGACAGTTATGCTGACTCTGATATAGACCTAATGATTCAATAGTCAAATAAAACATGTTTTACTTAACTAGGCAAGTCAGTTAAGAACAAATTCTTATTTGCAATGATGGCCTACACCGGCCAAACTATGCGCCGCCCTATCGGACTCCCAATCACGGGCCGGGTTGTGATACGGCCCGGATTCGAACCAGGGTGTCTGTTGCGACACCTCTAGCACTGAGATGCAGTACCTTAGACCGCTGCGCCACTCGGGAGCCCAATAGTTAAAGTGACTATGCATAGATAATAAACCGAGAGTAGCAGCAGCGTAAAAGAGGGGGTAGGGGGGGGACAATTCAAATAGTCTGGGTAGCCATTTGATTAGCTGGTCAGGAGTCTCATGGCTTGGGGGTAGAAGCTGTTCATACAATTGTAGCCAAAAAGATGGACATAAATGTGTTGCAAGCTGTTCAATATAAATATGAATGTATATATTAAACATAACTCTTGTAGTATTTTAAGCCTATAATTTACCTGCTGGCTATATTTCCATAATATTTTTTTATTCAGAACCTTATACTGCGCAGGTATAATGCATTATGTTGCAGAACACATTGTAAGAATTAGTCAACTGAAATGTTGATAGAGAGACATAATATACTGTAGGTTATAAGCCTTACTACAACACATCATTAAGGCTCATACCAACAAGAAGTTATAAAGCATTATTATATCTGCAGGCTTTGTTACAGTTTTACTGAAAAGTATAGGATGTATTGGGTATATGGTTGTCTCATTTACACAATATATTGGAACGATTCATCAATCTTTCACAGAATGAGTTTTGGGAATGTCATGTCCTCCGTGTGGGTGCAGTCCACACTGTCCATGTTGTTATCATGAGTCATTTATTATCTGGTTACACATGAAGGGTAGAAGGGCAGAGAATACTACAAGTAAACATTTTAGATTGAGAGACAGGCACACCACCATAAACATTCCAAAATAACCACGGCTGTTGGGATTGAGAGACAGGCATACCACCATAAATACTCCAAAATAACCACGGCTGTTGGGATTGAGAGACCGGCACACCACCATAAATACTCCAAAACAACCACGGCTGTTGGGATTGAGAGACAGGCACACCACCATAAATACTCCAAAATAACCACGGCTGTTGGGATTGAGAGACAGGCACACCACCATAAATACTCCAAAATAACCACGGCTGTTGGGATTGAGAGACCGGCATACCACCATAAATACTCCAAAATAACCACGGCTGTTGGGATTGAGAGACCGGCACACCACCATAAATATTCCAAAATAACCACGGCTGTTGGGATTGAGAGACAGGCACACCACCATAAATACTCCAAAATAACCACAGCTGTTGGGATTGAGAGACAGGCACACCACCGTACATACTCCAAAATAACCACGGCTGTTGGGATTGAGAGACAGGCATACCACCATAAATACTCCAAAATAACCACGGCTGTTGGGATTGAGAGACAGGCATACCACCATAAATACTCCAAAATAACCACGGCTGTTGGGATTGAGAGACAGGCACACCACCATAAATACTCCAAAATAACCACGGCTGTTGGGATTGAGAGACCGGCACACCACCATAAATACTCCAAAATAACCACGGCTGTTGGGATTGAGAGACCAACACACCACCATAAATACTCCAAAATAACCTTGGGTGTTGGGATTGAGAGACAGGCATACCACCATAAATACTCCAAAATAACCACGGCTGTTGGGATTGAGAGACAGGCACACCACCATAAATACTCCAAAATAACCACGGGTGTTGGGATTGAGAGACAGGCACACCACCATAAATACTCCAAAATAACCTTGGGTGATGGGATTGAGAGACAGGCACACCACCATAAATACTCCAAAATAACCTTGGGTGTTGGGATTGAGAGACAGGCACACCACCATAAATACTCCAAAATAACCACGGGTGTTGGGATTGAGAGACAGGCACACCACCATAAATACTCCAAAATAACCACGGCTGTTGGGATTGAGAGACAGGCACACCACCATAAATACTCCAAAATAACCTTGGGTGTTGGGATTGAGAGACAGGCACACCACCATAAATACTCCAAAATAACCTTGGGTGTTGGGATTGAGAGACAGGCACACCACCATAAATACTCCAAAATAACCACGGGTGTTGGGATGACCGTGAGAAAGCAACTTCAGCCAGATGGTACTTGGACACTACTAGTGTGAGGGACTAACGCTGTTTAGGTAACTAACTACAGCCAGATGGTACCCTCTGACCAGAACAGTGTGAGGGACTGACAGAGGTATTCATTCCTTTATACTGGTGCCATCTAGTGTTAGCTTTGTGTTTAGTGGCCGATTCCAATGGGTTTTACTGCGTAGGTCTGACACCATTAACTACCTCAGCTCTTCTCAGTTGACCAAACTCCTAGAAGAGGGGATTTCTGCTCAGGCATAAGCAAGTGAAGTATTGTTCTGTGTAAAAAAATAACATTTATGCTTGATCATGAATACAGATAAAATAAATTTACAAGAGGCGAGTAACACATGATTAACAGAATGTTCATTTATTTTTCTAAAGTACACATATAAAAGTCACAGTCACTGAATAACTTTATATTTTCTAAAATAAATCTGTATATTTTCTTAAAAAAACAATCTGGAAAAAAACATCTATGTAGGCTAACCAGTTTTGGAAATCCCATGTACGGTATCGGTATCTTCCAACGCACTACAAACCCTGAGCAAAAAATATATATATAAAAAAACAGACTTTGTATCAAATGCTATCAAAGAAGCAAAACCTGAAATCTGAGAGACCCACATTTTAGGATCTCTCAGATCACCAGCCTTGAGTCTTTCTATGTACATTCATTTTCTAGTGTCCCATTTCCTTATTCTCATTGGTCTGAAATGATGACACTACAGAAGAGGACAAGCAGAGAGGACTTTAGGAAAGGAGGCTGTTTTAGAGTGCAGGGTCTCAACCCAGCACTGAGACAGGAAGGAGTTATGACATAATAATAATGCTCCTGCAGGCCACTTGGCCGGTTACCCAACAGTCTTCCTTCAGGATTGATGTTTCTGGACACAGACAATACATCAACACATACATGATCTTTAACATTCCTTCTATAATCCATTTCTTTGAAGACAAAACACACACACTGAAACAGTCATAGAAAATCTCCATCTCAGGACATAAACAGTTCAGATTACATCCTTTGTCATCAATTATTCAAAATGCAGTGCCCCTACTGAAGCGAGAGAGAACCGACCATCGCTTTGACGGTTTTCACTTTTTATCACCCACAGTGTCACTGCTTCAAAGATATAACGTAAAGCTGTCCATCAAACCAGCACTGGCTTAATCACTTATTAACTAAGGTGAGCTATTGTAGCCTTACAGTCAGTCTCCACATGCAAACTGTATACCCAACATAAAGAGCCCCACTTGTCATAAAAAAAACTGTCTTTCGCCGTCTCATATTGCAGTTTTGCATCACATTCCTGATGCCGCATACAGGAAAGTCACTTTATTTAGATACCATCCTACAGACATGGCATGTGAATAATTAACAAAATAGGTTTTCTGCTGTTCTGAAAGCAGAGACTAATGATTTAGGTTATAATTCATGACCCCCCCCCCCACCCATACACACTGAGTAATCTAAATAAATAACAAATAAAATAATTGGACAAAGTAACCTAAGGAAATGATAAAACAATAAGGGTCCACTGAGTAACAAAACAACCCCGTCCCCTTCCTACACCTGTTTGTGTTACTATAGTAATGTTCATTTAGATTGACAGCACACAGCCCAACTGTTCCAACATAACATCGCTATAGAAACAACTCCGTGGTTAGGCCTTAGTGTTTACATTGTCTTATGTCACCAGCGGGTCACCACCATGGTGGAAGGTCATCCTCATCCCGCTCTACCCCCGGGTCACCACCATGGCGGAAGGTCATCCTCATCCCGCTCTACCCCCGGGTCACCACCATGGCGGAAGGTCATCCTCATCCCGCTATACCCCCGGGTCACCACCACCATGACGGAAGGTCATCCTAGTCCCACTATACCCCGGCACCACTCTTCTCCCCTAGCAGTTTCTCTTTGGACTCCTCCTGGGGAATATGGACCTTCTTCATCTCCATGCCTTTGACCCAGGTGTAGGCAGAAGACCCACCAAGGACCATCAGGTTACTAGTCCACCACAGGAAACTTTTACTGGACTGGTTATAGACCACAGCGATGACGGTCTGAGCGCAGGCCTTGGCCGTCCCCGACACGTTGTGCGTCAGCGGACTCGTGAACTTGATTTGGAGGCCCGTCACGTAGCCGATGGCGAAACCGAACACGCCGCCCAGCGTCATCATGCCCCAGAACGTGGGGTCACCCAGGCGGCTGAAATGGACGAGGTGGCCGACCTCGCCGAAGACGAGGATGAGTGGGAGGAAGAGGATGCAGGCGTTGATGTTGTTGTAGAAGGAGAGCTTCCAGATGTTTCCATCTACCGCCGGCATGACCCGCTTGGTGAAGATGGCGTTGAGGGAGACGCAGGCGCTGGCCAGCACACCGAAAAACACACCCGTCCACGACAGGGAGCCCGCCACACCTTCCTGGTCCACACCCAACCAGAATCCACCTGATGGGAGGGACAGACAAAGAAAGAAGCATCAACATGGTCCTTTAGCAGCAATTTGCAGTTTACCTTATGTTCAATATATGGCCAATACAGGTGTGGTCCATGTAGGAATTAATTAACCTGTGGTGCAATTTTATAGAAGCGTGAGGTTACTTATTATAGGTTACCTGGAAGGAAGGACTTCGTCTAACCAGCCTGGCTTGGGTATATGCCTTAGACATGAGAACTTTCTACAAGGTCAAAGTACTTGCATTAGGCCAGATATAGGTTGGTTATTATTACCACCTACCTAGAATAACTCCACAACACAGGATGGCGTAGAAGGACGTGGTCTGCTTGAGGATCACGTAGGAGAGTAGAACGTTGAAGACCGTGCTGAGTGACCTGCCGACCGTGTAGAAGGCCACCCCTACATGCTTCAGGCACATGTTGTTGAAGGTTATCATTCCAATGAACACGATGGACAGGGGTAGAACCTCCCGGCATACCTTTAGGTCGAACTTGACGGAGGGGAAGTCGATGACACCCGGACATAAGTGGGATAGCAAGTGCATGCCATAGCACAGTCCGACAGTCACAAGGCACTGGTAAAATGTCACAAATAGCGGCGCGTCCAAATCTTTACTGTCTAGCAAGTAGTTATTTAAGAACACCATGGTTATTGAAATGAACCAATAAAGTGCCACCACACCACCTATTTTGATGGCTTTAAGTAGAAACGTCTCGCCTTTTCCTTCATCCATGGAGCCCGAGCCTGCTAGAGCCATTCTCAAGATGTTCGAGCGTTTCAACTGCACCCTGTTCATGATTGAAATCATGGAGGAAAGATATAGAATAGGTTAAGGTAAGATCATTACAACACTCTGCTACAAAGTAACAGTATACCTATTACCTTCGACCTATCGGATACAAACAATGAGCACAGTCCTCTGATTACGTGACAACTTCCTGGACAATATGAGTTTTTTTTAAAGAGACAGTGCGACATTAATCCTGTAAGAAGAACCAGTTCAACTTGAAGCTCGAACGCAATATGCACATGTTAGTTCAGTCAGACAGACTGTAGCCTAATACTGACTGAACAATACGATCAGAATTACCGGATATGTTTATGCTATATGACAGACTGATCAATACTATCAGAATTACCAGATATATTTATGCTATATGACAGACTGAACAATACGATCAGAATTACCTGATATGTTTATGCTATATGACACACCTAATTCCCAGACACATTCAGACACCTTTTAAATAATGATGAGTTACTGCTTTATCTTTATTTGTCTCCATAATGTTACGATTCCCATCTTAATAATGCCTTACCTTAGTTGCCGTCAATATCTTTAAAATGTTCACTCACGAGCTGGAGAGAGACGTGACTTTTGCTACTATCGCATTGCACAGTAAACGAGGAAGTAAACGAATCATACAGTATTTAGTTTACTCCTCCCACAGGTCCGGGTTGAAACATCATTTTCTTGCTTTTCCTGATTTGCCACCTGTCTGACAGAGACACCTGTGCCACTGTCTATCTATACTACAGCCTAGTCCAGGTATGGGGAGCTCACTCACCCAATTCTCTCTCTCTGTCATTCATGCCTCACTTCATCAACACACATAAGCCCAGTAGGCTATTGTTACGGGAATTCGAGGTTAACAGATAAAGTCGGTCTAATGCAACAATTCAGGGAGACGCCTCCAGAACAGAATCAGAGAAAATGTCTATGCCTCTTCACAATAGTACCGAATGTTCTGTAAACACCAGCCCGAGAGCTTGTAAGGAGCTTGGAAGTCACAACATCACCTGCTACGGAATAACACAGTGTCACAGACTCACGGATACATTATCAATGTGTCCTCGAATCCAGTCTGATATCAAACTTGAACCATAACATTCAACACTGGGAGACATGATGAGGGCAGTTGATCAGGTCAACGGTAGAACGTCAGTAATTAGTTACAACAGATAGACTAACAAGTGACATCTACTTCATTACTAAATATGGTATCAACCCATATCCACAGTAAATCAAATTCAGGAAAATAATTTATCAAACGATTGCTCATTACAGCTATAAAAATGTTGGTGTTGGTGCTTGCTTGACGAAAACGCTAAAACCACAATATTTCCTGATTTAAAGTAGCATAATGAAGTATTACCCGTTGAATACTGTTATTAATAAAAGTGTCTCACCTAATTATAACACAATGGGGTGTAGCCCCAACCCTCTGTCAGGAGATCCAAACCTCTAAGAGGTTAAATCAAATCAAATCAAATGTTATTGGTCACATACACATGGCTAGCACATGTTAATGCGAGTGTAGCGAAATGCTTGTGCTTCTAGTTCCGACAGTGCAGCAATATTTAACATGTAATCTAATAATTCCACAACGACTAACTAGGTGTTGGGTTACGAAAGTCCTTGCACTACCCCCTTCCTTCGGGAGAGCATGCGTGTCTGCTCGCTTATCTATACCAAGTCTCTCACGTATCTCCGATCAACGCGTGGGCGCCATCCCACTTCTGAGACAGATGTAGCGAATTCAGGGGTAGTCCAAACAGAGACACAAACCAGGGTACTGCGACTGTCAACTCAACACCTTAGCCACTATGCCAAGAGATCTGAACATCTTGATGAGGTCGCTAGGTGTTGCTTTATGCACAGTACAGTATCACATAAATTATTATATGACCATTAATTAGCTTGTGAAATGTAATTATTGCTATCTGGCGAAGAGGTCCATTATCAGATGAACTAGTGGAGACCATGTGTATGTATCTGCGTGTAGTTTGAAGGAAGTCGCTAACTAAACTAACATATGGTGAGATGCTGGAGGAAGCTGTCAATCGGTCAGTCGCAGAGTAATATGAGAAGAATACCATTTCTGATATATATTTTTTGATGTTCTAAACGAAGTGTTTTGATAACTTTTAAATGTAGTAACAGGTCCGTGTAGAATGAACAACTCTTTACATAATACCATAGAAGCAGTGTTCTGCTAATATAACAATGTGTGCCTTTCATCTTTTATTGTCATTCCCAGCTGATACAGATACTGTGTCTATCAGCATTTTGTCTGGTGGTAATGGTGCTACCTTGGTAAACATGACAGAGTGGTCATACCTTCCTGTGTGGTGTCCTGTATACAACAGGAAGTCCCTGGTCCTGGTGCAGAAAACACAGTGTTTCCCCCTCCCCATATTGACTGATACCATTACATTTAATACTAAAAAATACAATAAAAGATTTGACATCAGTATCAAGCCCGTCTGTCAGTCTGGACTTCATCAGATCATCGTGCAAGTCTCCATGTCCTGGCTCCATACATGTTTCTGTGAACACATACACACATAGCCACTGTTCTATCACCAATGGCAGTTAGAATAGGTGATATCTGACACACAGACAGACACTATGTTGAAGTATGAACAGGTCAGATGAAACCTACCCAATTGTGGACTCCCCATCAAACGACAAAGGCAGACAGTCTGACAAAAGCATCTCCAGTCCTTCTGTAGAAATAGGCAGAGTTTATAACATTGTGGATGTGTTGAGTGTCAGGTCTCCTATCTAATTCTGTTCTCCCCATCAACAAAACATTTGTCTAACTCTTCCCACATGGGAACACACCCACATCAAACCACATCCCGAAACCAACTCACATTTGAATTCAGTCATAGCATTTCTTAATGAACCAAATCTAAAACTAGGCCAAATCAGGAAGTGCAGTCGCTCTTTATGTAGTGTCTGTGGGGCAGCGCTATGTGCTTCTACACAATGGTAAACACTGTCAGTTCAATACAGAAACTTCAGCCATAATGTGGCTTCATCCCTCTCCATCAGCCCCTCAGACAGTATGCAATATTCCTTTATGACCAGTAGATGGGGATATAGTTATGAGCTAGTTTACAAAGTTGTTGTAGGATGACTGAAGCAATGGTTACATTTTGAATACATAGCAGGGCAAGAAAATTGTCCCATTGACACACTTATCAAGAGAACATCCCTGGTCATCTCTACTGCCTCTGATCTGGCGGACTCACTAAACACAAATGCTTTGTTTGTAAACTATGTCTGAGTGTTGGAGTGTTCCCCTGGCTATCCGTAAATCAAAAAAAGAAAATCTTGCAATCTGGTTTGCTTATTATAAGGAATTTGAAATGATTTATACTTATACTTTTGATACTTAAGTATATTTTAGGAATTACATTTACTTTTGATACTTAAGTATATTTAAAACCAAATATTTTTTGACTTTTACTCAAGTAGTATTTTGCTGGGTGACTTTCACTTTTACTTGAGTCATTTTCTATTAAGGTATCTTTACTTTTACTCAAGTATGACGATTGGGTAGTTTTTCCACCACTGTCTTGAACCATAGTTACCAACTCATCCACTCTATCCCCTACTCCAGCACCATGGACAACACACCACCACTTAATAATGAGGGGTGAAAGTCCCACTTGTGTTTTATTATGACCTGGAATGACATGGTGAGTCATAATGAAGATTGTCATAATCAAGCTCAAGATAAAATCAAATCAAATCAAATCAAATACACATATTTAGCAGATGTTATTGCTGGTGTAGAAAAATGCTTGTAAATGTGAGGAAGCCTGGGATGTAGTCGTTAGTCCAAATCCCTCGCTCATACAGCAGCTGAAATTCAGTTCAGTAAACCTTTCTCCAGTAATCACACCCTGTTGAATTGGACATTTTCTGGTTGCGATGCTGTATTTGGCCACTGGGGGACGCTGTGGTTATATATTTCAGCTGGTTTTAGATGCTATTGTAATTGTTTATATTTAGTGTAGTTGTTTATGTTCTTCCTATGGTAGAGATAATCTTTACAACAACTAGTAGCATACCATAACCAGACCAATGTCAACCTGTATCTATGTGGCTGTAATAAACAGGAAATATGAGTGTCCTACATATTCCTGCTGGGGAGATGGCCAGCGACTTCTGAATAGTTAACCTCTAAGGATTGGCCCCTTTTTTTCAATTTTCGACTAAAATGACATACCAAAATCTAACTGCCTGTAGCTCAGGCCCTGAAGCAAGGATAAGCATTTTCTTGGTACCATTTGAAAGCAAACACTTTAAAGTTTGTGGAAATGGGAAAGGAATGTAGGAGAATATAACACATTAGATCTGGTAAAAGATAATACAAAGAAAAACGTTTTTTGTATTTCTTTTGTACCACCATTATTGAAATGCAAGAGAAAGGCCATAATGTATTATTCCAGCCCATGTGCAATTTAGATATTGGCCACTAGATGGCAGCAGTGTATGTGCAAAGTTTTAATCTGATCCAATGAACCATTGCATTTCTATTCAAAATGTTGTATCAAGACTGCCAAAATGTGCCTAATATGTTTATTAATAACTTTTCATGTATCAAAACTGTGCACTCTCCTCAAACAATAACAGGGTATTCATTCACTGTAATAGCTACTGTAAATTGGACAGTGCAGTTAGATTAACAACAATTTAAGCTTTCTGCCAATATCAGATATGTCTATGTTCTGGGAAATGTTCTTGTTACTTACAACCTCATGCTAATCGCATTAGCCTATGTTAGCTCAACTGTCGCGCAGGGGACCCACCAATCCTGAAGAAGTTGTTTATGGAATTTACTCTTAATAGCTCTGCTCTGCTATTTAATTCTGAAGGGATAGCTCATTCATCTTTTATGGTTTTTACTTCTGCAAGGGAGATGCTGAAAAGAAAGTTTCACTTAGGTCTGAGTATTTGTCACCCTGTAATAGGAAATGCAGTTCTGTCTCTACCTCTCCCCTGGAGCAGAGTGAGCACAGCCTGTCCTCTCTGGACAGCCAGGTTTGCCTGTGACAACCGGTCTCTATAGCCAGACTGTCCTCTCTGGGCAGCCAGGTTTGCCTGTGACAACCGGTCTCTATAGCCAGACTGTCCTCTCTGGACAGCCAGGTTTGCCTGTGACAACCGGTCTCTATAGCCAGACTGTCCTCTCTGGGCAGCCAGGTTTGTCTGTGACAACCGGTCTCTATAGCCAGACTGTCCTCTCTGGGCAGCCAGGTTTGCCTGTGACAATCGGTCTCTATAGCCAGACTGTGCTCACTGAGTCTGTATCTAGTCAGTGTTTTCCTCAGTTTTCTATCAGTCACAGTGGTCAGATAGTCTGCCACCATGTTACTGTCTGTTTAGAGCCAAATAGCATTGACGTTTACTTAGATTTTTTGTGGTGTCTTTCCAATAGGTGATATATTTTTCTTTTTGCTTTCTGATGATGGTTGGGCTAGATTTTCTGAGTTCTGTCCTGAGGCTCTATGGGGTTGGTTTGGGTTAGTGAAATGAGCCTCAGAACCAGCTGGCTGAAGGGACTCTTGTCTTGTTTCATCTCTTGACATTGTAGAGCTGTGTGATGGAATGTTTTGGGGTCACTTGTTTTTAGATGGTTGTAAAATGTGATGTCTCTTTTTTCTATTTGGATGAGGAGGGGGTAATGGCCCAATTCTGCTCTGCATGCGTAATTTAGAGGTTTTCTTTGCGCTTGCAATACAGTCTGGGAAAACTCTGCATGCAGTATTTCTACTGGATGTTTGTCCCATTTGGTAAATTCATAATTAGAGAGCAGACCCCAGAGTGGCAGGTAGCCTAGTGGTTAGAGCGTTGGACTTGTAACTGAAAGGTTGCAAGATCAAATCCCTGAGCTGACAAGGTAAACATCTGTTGTTCTGCCCTGAACAAGGCAGTTAACCCACTGTTCCTAGGACGTCATTGTAAATCAGAATGTGTTCTTAACTGACTTGCCTAGTTAAATAAAGATTAAAAAAAATAACAAAAAATACTTCACTGCCATGTAGAGCAACTGATTGGAAAACTTTGAGCCAGATTGTAATTTTAATGGTATAGAATGATCTTTTTGATTTGTCTCTCAGCTCATTCACAGACAAGTGAAAGCTACCTCTGTTGCTGATATTTAGATACACGTGCTATATCTTGCTCTCTCATCTATCATCTATCTATCTATCTATCTATCTATCTATCTATCTATCTATCTATCTATCTATCTATCCATCCATCCATCCCTCCCTCCCTCCCTCTCTCTCTCATCTATCTCTCATACTCTCTCTCTCAATTCATTTCAATTCAACTTGCTTTATTGGCATGACGTAACAATGTACATATTGCCAAAGCTTATTTTGGATACAATATAAAAATAAAAATGAGAATCAAAATGGTCAATGGGACAACAGTAACAACAATAACCAAGTGTCAAAATAACCATTAATTGAACAATAACAATAAGCATACAGTAGAGGACATGTGCAGGTTGATTGGTCTGTCAGACACTGTCCCTCAACTTATGGCAGGCAGCAATGTAGTGCGCTGCCAACCCACAGCTCTCTGTGTCCTTCCCCAACAGGATGGGTAGCCTACTCTCATCAGAGAGGTTTTTGAAACCTTGAATAAGGGTTTCAAATTTGGGGAAATTACACTCTCTAATTGTTTTATATTTTTTACATTTTGTCAGGAAATGCAGCTCCGTCTCAGGTTCTGCTGTTGTGCAGTGGTTGCACAGCCTTTCCTCTACAGGGAGCCAGGTTTTCCTGTGTCGACCCTTCTCAATGGCAAGGCTGTGCTCACTGAGCCTGTACTTTGTCAAGGTTTTTCTAAGGTTTCAATCAGTAACCATGGTCAAATATTTAGCCACGGTATACTGTCGATTTAGGGCCAGATAGCACTACATTTTGCTTGTGTTTCCCAATAAGCAATGTAGTTTTGTTTTGACTGTGTTGTAATTTGGTTTATCCTGATTGATTGGATGTTCTGGTCCTGAGGCTTCAGTGTGTTAGTAGAACAGGTTTGTGGAACTCAGCACCAGGACCAGCTGGATGAGCGGACTATTTTCTTTGCTCAGCTCTTGGCATTGCAGGGCTTGGTAATGATATGAGAGGGGGTCACTGTATTTTAGATATTTCTAAAACTTAATTGCTATTTTTTTAGTTTTTATTATTAGTGGATATTGGCCTAATTCTGTCCTGCATGCATTGTTTGTAGTTTTCCTCTGGACATGTAGGAGAATCTTACAGAACTCTGCATGCAGGGTTTCAATGAGGTGTTTGTCCCATTTGATGAAATCTTGTTTTCCAAGTGGACCCCACACCTCGCTGCCATAAAGTGCAATTGGTTCAATGACATATTCAATTAGTTTTAGCCAAATTTTAATAGGTATTTCAATTGAATTTGCTTTTTAATGGCGTAGAATGCCATGCGTGCTTTCTCTCTCAGTTCATTCACTGCCTCATTAAGGTGTCCAGTTGAGCTTCTTTTTAAACCTAAGATATTGTAGTGTGTGCAGTACTCTATATATTTTGTACCAATTGAGAACTTTGGTCTAATTCCCTGAGATATGGATCTTCTCTGGAAAATCATTATTTTAGTCTTTTTGGGGTTTACTGCCAGGGCCCAGGTCTGGCAGTACTGCTCTAGCAGGTCCAGGTTCTGCTGTAGGCCATGTGCTGTGGGGGACAGCAGACATAGGTCATCTGCGAAGAGTAGTCATTTAACCTCTGAATTGTGGAGACACCAGGGGCTGAGGATTTTTCTAGAATAGTGGCCAATTCGTTGATGTAAATATTGAAGAGTGCAGGGCTCAGATTGCAACCCTGATGAAGGCCCCGCCCCTGGTTAAAGAATTCTGTTATTTTCTTGCCAATTTTATTGTTGCATGTATTGCCAGTATACATTGATTTAATTATGTCATATGTTTTACACCCAACACCACTGTCAATAACTTTGTAGAACAGTCCTGTATGCCAAATAGAATCAAATGCTTTTTGGAAGTTGATAAAGCAAGCGTATATTTTGGTATTATTTTGGTAGACATGTTTATCTATCAGGGTGTAAATATGACCAGTTGTGCGATGTTTTGTTATAAATCCAATTTGGCTTTTACTCAAGACATTGTGCTTATTAAGGAAGTTTAGAACTCTTACATTTATAATACTACAGAAAACCTTCCCCAGGTTACTGTTCACACAAATGCCTCTGTAATTGTTAGGGTCAAATTTGTCTCCTTTCTTAAAGATTGGGGTTATGAGTCCTTGATTCCAGATGTCAGGGAAATAACCTACACTCAGGATCAAATTAAAGAGTTTTAATATAGCCAATTGAAATTTTGCACTAGTGAGTTTGAGCATCTCATTTAGGATGCCATCAGGTCTGCATGCTTTTTTAAATTTGAGAGCCTGAAGTTTCTTATAGAGCTCCTGGTCAGTAATTGGAGAGTCCAATGGATTTTGATTGTCCTTTATAGCTTTTTCTAATCCATTCAACTTCTCATGAATTTGGCGTTGTTCTGCGTTTGTGTCAATTTGAACGGTGTTGTAGAGTGTTTTAAAATGGGTTGTCCATATGTCACCATTTTGTATTGCTAATTCCTCTTGTTTAGATTTTTTTAGTTTTTTCCAATTTTGCCAGAAGTTTTGTGTTTATGGACTCCTCAATTAGTGTCAGCTGCTTGCTGTTGTACTGTGCTTTTTTGGTTCTGAATGTATGTTTCTAGAGTTTTAAAGTCTCACGGTAATGAAGGCGTAATTCACCATTATTTGGGTCTCTGTGCTTTTGGTTGGATAGTGTTCTAAGTTTTTCCCTTATAATTTTACAATCTGCATCAAACCAGTTGTCATCTGTGATCTTTTGTTTAGTTTTTTTGTCAATTTCAATTGTGCTTATTTTGCCGTTTGCCTGAATATATAGTTGATGTTTTTTACTGCTAGATTCATGCCTTCTTTAGTGTGAGTGAATGTGGTATCCAGGAAGTTATCTAAGAGTGCTTGGATATTTTGGTTCCAGGTTGCTTTCTGGTATTCTTCTGTGCTGTTTTGGGCCCATCTGTATGAATTTCTGATCTTGTACAGCTTACTGGGCTGCGAATGTGTGGTTGTTTCCATGTCTGTTCTTTTGAGGAACAACGTGATTTGGCTGTGATCAGACAGAGGTGTTAGTGGCTTGACAGTGAATGAGCTGATAGAGAATGGGTCAATGTCTGTAATCATATTGTCTACTGTACTGTGGCCAAGAGGTGAGCAGTAGGTGAATCTCCTCAAAGAGTCCCCCTGTAACCTACCATTGACAAAGTACAGACCCAGGCTTCTACAGAGCTGCAACAGATCCCTTCCGTTTTTGTTGACGATGCTGTCACTGTTGTTTTTATGGGGGAGATCAAGACAGTTAGAGACAGTAGGGCCTGTAATAAAGCTGTCCCCTCGTGTGCTCGTTAGATCAGGTAGTGTTCCTGTGCGCGCATTCGTGTCCCCACAGATGAGCACATTTCCCTGGGCCTGGAAATGGCACGTCTCTTCCTCAAGGGTGGGGAAGATCTCCTCTGAGTAATATGGGGATTCTGAGGGGGGATATATACTGCGCAAAGGAACACATCTTTTTCTGTCAGTACAAGTTCTTTTTTCAGTTTTAACCAAATGTGATATTTATCAATTTTGAGGGGATCAATTCGATTTTCTAG